>NC_135634.1:39009329-39199329 GCF_053574225.1 Canis aureus | reverse complement strand
TCCCCCCCAAAACTCTGAACCTTGACTCGAGAGAGGCCAGAGTCCCATATGACTATTAGTTGGAGACACCAAGACTCACTAAGACTGTCCCTACTGGGGATGGGGAGAGAAGTCCACAGAGGCAGATAAAATAGTAGTACAAAAAGAAAAAGAAAGCAGGGCAGGTGTTGCCTGGGTCAGAAAACAACAAATGCCTACTATACACATCCAGTCTCAAGTAGCCAAAAGTAAGAAAGGAAATGAGAGAGATTTATTGAACATACAGGATGCATATTGCTAACAGAACTATTTATGTTCTTGTGTGTGTGGGTTGTGTGTGTTTATGTATGTATACATTTACACACACACTCCTCACACTGGCCCTGAAAGTTCATTTGTGTGACGGTTATATATTAAAATAGTGTCAGAGTTTAAGCCAGTGGCAGCTTTCATCACAGGTTTCATATAAATTAATCTAAAATTCCCAGCAGTTGGCTCTAAGGCATTAATTTCTCCACTATCAGGCAGACTTGTAATTGGGTTGTGATGTATTTTTAATGATATTTATTATCTTTCAAGTGTTTCTAGAAAACTAAATGAGACATGTAATTAAATGTGATTCAGATCTTCTTGGATATTTTCTACTCCTTTACAAGCATCAGTGTTAGATGGAAAAGTGACAACTCTGATTTTTTTTACTATCATTTGCTATACAAAAGTGTGAGAATTTTGATGTGCTGCTAAGCGGTATATACGGTCAAATTTCCTTAAAAAGAAAATCAGACTGAAAAGGTCTAAATTCAGTTTGAAAGTACACCTTACATCATAGATCCTAGAAAGCTCATTTTTTGTCTTTGGTTTTCCTAATGACATTAAGAGTTAATAAGATGGACTATTCCGATTTTTCTAACTATAATGTTTGTGTTGAATATGATGACTTATCTTCCTTTATATTTGCAAAGGGCTTTATAATTTACCAGGTTTAACCTGCTTCATTTCACTGAAATAGACTAAGACATTTAAAGAGTTACTCCTGGTTGATTTCTTCTGAGATCTATGTCCATTTTTGTTACCAAGGGAACCATTTCCAAATTCAGCTTAATCTGAGCCTGCCCAGCTGTACAGCTCTTAACTTTGATTTAGCTAGTGTTTTTCCATTCTCATGAAACTGTGTACTTCAAGACAGAGAGAAGGTTAAAGGGTCAGTGTAAGATGGCTTATTCCTTACTTAATCATTTCCTTTTTGGTAAGGAAAGCTAGTCTTGTTTTCTGAAGCTCAAACATTTGAGAGGTTGTCCAGTGAAACTCCCTTTGATGAAAGGCTGAATTAAATCTGTCACACGACCACTGGCTGACAGCTGTGGCCATGGATACAGCTGTGTGGGCTCTCTCCAATTTTCTCATTTATTTTAAACACAAATAGTGTGGAAGTTGGTTCTGTTCCAATCGCACTAAGGCCAAAGGGTCCTGGATTAAGTTAAAGTCTCAAGAATCCATGTGTCGTTTGTATTTTTATTTCCTCTAAGAAATTTAATCAGTTATCTTGATAACGCTTAAATTAGTTAACAGCTGTGTTGTTTCTAATTTGTTGCGGAGATCTTGAGATTGGAATTCTTTTTAGGGTTTCTCTAAATACCCTGTGGATCTTCAGTGTTAGCTCTTTGCTTGTCTCTATGCCAAGATGTGAAGAGGATATGTAAATAATTGTCATGTCATGCCTTGATGGAGTCTACTGTATTGGTCCTGAAGTAAATATCAATTTTTATTTGTTCATTCTCCTGGATCATTAGCCAAAATGAATGGTTTTGTAAACTGAAGAAGGCACTCAGATATAAATTAATTCTGCTGTGAATATTCAAATTAGAATAAATATTCAGCTATCTGGAAAAGACAAGGCTGATTGAGAAAGACGGAGAAAGTCTCAACAAACATCACAGAGAACATGCATGTCACAGAAAGAATAGAAAAGTTCTCAAAGCCCAAAGGAACATCTTCTTCCATAAGAGTGTTTCCTGAGAAGATCAGATTTTTTGAAAAGGAGAACCAAGGGAATAGTTCAGATTGACAAACTAGAGTGACGCCAGCGGTGAATAACCAAGGCCTGGCTCCTTCATTATACTTAAAATTTAGAACACAAATATGTGCCCTCCCAAAATGAAGAATTTATGTCATGATGGTTCTCCATTCCTCATCCCATCAATCTCTTTTTCTGATTAGTTCTTAACGATCCTATTTACTCCCAGGGCTGACAGCTGAACCTGCATGAATGCAGTTTGAAAAAAAAAAGAAAGAAAGAAAGAAAAGAATGTAGCTTTGAGCTACAGAAAGAAATTCTATGTCTACAACTTCATTGTTCTCTAGGTATTTATATTTGCAAAGGCAATGGGTTTGATACTATACTAATTTTAAATGTAATCCTTTTTTTTAATCTAAAAGTATAAATACATGAAAATTTTTTCTAGGCGGTTTCTCAAGGAAAATAAAAGGTAGAATTTCAAAGTCACCTTCATTTGCTGATATACATGATTAGGTAGATTTCATTTCTTTTTTCTTTAGGGGTAGAAAAGTCGGACTTGATTCAGGCGATTCACAGAGGAGATATTGCCCTTTGTTTTTTTTTTTTTTAATTTCAGTGTTTTCTTTATGGTATTATTTCTTTTACTTACACAGAATCACTAGACATTAATGGGCTTTTTTTTTTAAAGGAAATTTAGATAATGAATATAGAAACATTTCTGGCACATGAAGATAAATGACTATAATGAGTTTAATTGGTTGGTTGGTTTGACTTGGTTTTGGTCTGTGATTTTGAGTAAAATATATGGGGTAATTTTCAGTCCTGTTCAAATAAAGGCAAATCTGTATTTGTCTGGCATTTGGTGGTTCACTTAATACCTCCCATACTTCAGCTCCTTGACCTTATGATAACACGGCCACAAACAGGAAGTTGCCCTTTGGCTCCTTTAAATCAACCTCACTCAGCTCAACTTAAATACCTTGTCCCAGTTACACGGCTGGTAGGTAAAACACTGTAGCCCTCCAACTAGAGATTCTGACTTTTAATCATTTGCCACAATGACCAACACACAATGCTGCTTAAGTAACTTAGCAGATGTCTGTGGTTCCCTAGAGAGCTCAAAATACTTTAGCTAATACATTGCTAATTGTTCTCTTTTTTCTGACATTAGAATCGAGGACCACATACATAATCTATAATTATTGTCCTTAGTCTTCTTCCCCCAGTGTTTTATATATCTTTTTAAATTACTTGAAGCTGTTTACATGGTTGAACTTCCATGTAAAGTCCCTGCCGTGACGTTTTTACATTTCCTCTCTGGTGGATCTTCAAAGGCTAAACAGTTTTAAAATCAAATAATTCCCCAGTGTTTCCATGGGATCATGATAGTTTTGAAAGATCAAATTCGTTTCTTCACCATGACAAAAGCAATACATGTTCATTAGAGAATATTTGGAAAATGTGAGAAGTCAGATAGCAAAATCCTAAATGTCGTATCCCATCCAAATATAATAACTGATACTATTTAGATTTATGTCTCTAATCTTTCTTTAAATTGTTTAGATCTTGTTCAGATTAAGTTAAAGTTTAAATTTGAATCCTGGTGTGCAATATTTATTCCTACTTTTATTTAACAACAATACATAAGCAATTTTGCTTGTTACAACCAACTTCCCAAAACTCATTTATAATGGGTATCTATTGTTTTTTGGAATGGATGTGCTATAATTTCCTAATCACTCCTTATCCTCAGTGATTTACTATTTCCCATTTTAGCTCACCTTGTCCATCAGGCCTTACTATCCCTTAGAAATCCAAGTATTTTGGATTCAAACTTTCACGTCGTAATATGTGTGCATCTAAAAGCACTGTCTCTCCTTTTGTAGCCATGATTGCCATCTTGACATCTTGATCATGGACCCTAGCCTCCTCATACTTTCCTTCAAAAAGCCAACCATATACAAAATATTGTTACTACCTTTGCTAAATAATTGAAGAGTTGCAAGAAGGAAACCATGGCAAGGACCAAACAATCATTCATTAGTGTATTTTAACCCACATCCTATTTCCAGTGTCCTTCTCAGAGCCTATTTCAGCAGTAAGCCTCTTTCCACTACACACAAGTCTAAAAAACATCAATCACTGTTTTTTAAAAACTGTTTATTTAAATTCAATTTAGTTAACCTACTGTATTATTAGTTTCAGACGTAGAATTTAGTGATTTATCAGTTGCGTATAACACCCAGTGCTCATTACATCAAGTACCCTCCTTAATGTCCATCACCCAGTTACCCCAACCCTGCCAACTTCCCCTCCAGCAGCTCTCACTTTGTTTTCTATTGTTAAGAGTCTCTTACGGTTTGCCTCCCTGTTTTTATCTCATTTTATTTTTCCTTCCCTTCCCCTATGTTCATCTGTTTTGTTTCCTAAATTCCACATGTGAGTGAAATCATATGGTATTTGTCTTTCTCTGACTGACTTATTTCACTTAGCATAATATCTTCTAGTTGTATCCACGTCATCGCAAATGGCAAGATTTAATTCTTTTTGATGGCTGAGTAATACTCCTCAATATATATCTTCTTCTTTATCCATTCGGCCATCACCGGACATCTGGGATCTTTCCATAGTTTGGCTGTTGTGGACATTGCTGCTATGAACATTGAGGTGCATGTGCCCCTTTAGATAACTATGTTTGTATTCTTTGGATTGAAAACTAGTAGTGCAGTTGGTGAGTCATTGTGTAGTTCTATTTTTAACTTTTTGAGGAACCACTCTTTTTGAGCAGCAGCTCTAGTGTCTTCACTTTAGGGATATGGCCTCCACCATCCTGCCTCCCTTTCTTATCCCTCTTATATTAAGATGAATATTTTTTCTCCATCTTGTTCCAACGATAATATTGCAAAAACATCTTTTTATAAATCTTGGCTTATATGTGTAGTTCTTTGTCTAAAATAGCGTCTCAAGAAAGGAATTCCTAGGTGAAAAGATGTAAACTTATTTACTCAACAAATATTTATTGAGTGCCTCCTATTTGTTCTCTATACACATTCAATTTACAATTCAAGTGTTTTAAATTCAAGACTAGTGGAAATTTAGACTCACAGGTGTTATCTACTTAATACTTATGTAATTAGTACTATGGGCTTGGTGCTATTCTAAAAAGTATAACATACATTACCTCATTTAATCCTATAATGTAGCTGCTCCTAAGATGTCCATTTTACATATTGAAAACTAAGGAACAGAGATTCTAATGAACACGTCCAACATTCCATGGCCCATAAGTGGCAGTTCCAGAACTAATACCCTGGGAATTCTGGTTCCAGAGCGCAAGACACTCTCTGTTCATCTCAACGTAGAACATCTATAATCACACTCTCCCTTTTATTTTGGGCTCCCCTAAAATAAGGCTGGGCATTCTAGGTTGTTTCCTAGTTAGATTGTACTTCTGTCCTGGGAAAAAAATCTAGGTTGATAATTTAGTCATTTAACTTTTTATTATTACATGCTTTCAAATGCTTAGATCTTTAGTGTCATTTTTTTCACTCATTTGATTTTGAATTATAATTATGAAATTAATTCAGATCCTTTTAACAGTATATTGTGTTCTTGAATTTTGCATCTTTAGCTAAGGCATGGACAGCCTGCTCCTTCAAACCACATTAAAAGGTTCTTGAAGGCCTTGGTTATTACTAAGATGGCAGGTTTACCAACTCCACAGCTTAGATGTTGTGTTGGCATTCCCTGAGAGATTGTAGAATAAGAAGAGGAAAGAAAGCATTTATGTTTGTGACAGGAGCCCATTCTTCTGCTGTGAAGTTGAATTGGAGGAGAGCTGTGGATTTGGGGAAGTAGATCAAACAAATCTCTCAATATTTATGAGAAGAATAGGGCCTGTTACCACCGTGGTGCAACACAACTCTGCTGCATAATAACAGGTACTGGTGGGTGCCTTTTCCCATGCCTGGAGTGATTTTAGAACAGCTAATGAAATTCATTAGTCATTTGAGAGAGAGCAAGAGTAAAAAAGCACTATAAAAATCCAATCCAATTCAGGGTAATCTTGGCACATGCCTTAGCCCAGTTGGTGTATTTCCAAAAGAAAGAAGCACATTAAATTCAGGAGGGACAACCCAACTGTTCTAAAGCTATAAATCAATGCTACTCAGCTCTCATTTTCACTCAACATCTCTGCAAGGAGCAGTAGTGAGGAATTAAGGGATTTTAGTATGCTCATACACATCTGTCTCTTTGACTGAAACACCGAGTAGACAGCTCTCTTGCCCCAGAGAGAACTACTGGTTGCATGACCTGGATCCTCACCATCACAGATGCATAAATCATTCGTGCCAAGCAGCTCCAAATCCCAGGTTCTGGGTGCTACAGAATATATCATTGTTATTTTCATTTTTATTTTCTTTCGTTTTATGTTTTTAGGAATTTATTTATTTATTTATTTATTTATTTATTTATTTATTTATTTGACAGAGAGATAGAGCCAGAGAGCACAAGTGGGGGGAATGGCAGAGGGAGAGGGAGAAGCAGGCTCCTTGCAGAGCAGGGAGCCCAATATGGGGTTCGTTCCCAGGACTCTGGGATTGTGACTGAGTGGAAGGCAGATGCTTAACCTACTGAGCCATCCAGGTGCTCTGTTATTTTCATTTTTAAACCTCATATCCACAAAATTGTGAAACACTGGACATCTTGAATGCTGCACCTTGACTAACACATTCCCTGGAAGGATAGAACTTTACTAACATATCCCCCAGAAGTCAAAAAATGAATGCATGATTTGAAGCAGCTCTGCTAGGTTTTGCAATCCCATGTCAAAATAACTTCAGTGCAACATTTAAACAGGACAGTTTAGTGTAAATTAGTAAATGCCATCCATTGATTGGCTGATATGTCCTATCTTGAAAGGAAGTAATAAAAATATACCTCCCAACAGATGTTTACAGGTTATGCTTTTTATTAGGTACATCAAGGAGAGTTGAGGATTTAATTTTTCTATGGTCATTTTAATACCCTGAGACTTGCAAGCTCTGATTTTCCTGTTGTACTAATTGAGCTGGGGCTAATTCTAGGTGGAGTGTGGGCCCCCATAAACATCTTCGAAAGGCTTCTCCTGTCCCACTTGTTTATTAGCACTCATGTTTGCAACTAAGGGAGATAAAAGAATGGTGAGAACAGAATTGCAAAAGCCCCCCCTAAAACTTCTTATGCTGTTTGCTTTTAAACCCATAAATTGCAGCACACACTAAGCCCTGCTCTCACTGTCCCGTTCATGTTGACATGCAGAAGGGAAGAAGAGAGAAGGCATACGGAGTCATATCATGGGCTGTTGGTACGTGTGTGCTGAAGGACATCAGCATACTTAAGCCAGAGAGCCAGTGAGGGAAAAGGAAGTAACCAACGAAACCTACGGTTCATTTGCTACATTTCATACAAACACAATCTTAAAAGAAGGAGGCAAAAAATTGGTTCCAAAACAAGCCACAGGGATCCCTGGGTGGCGCAGCGGTTTGGCGTTTGGCCCAGGGCGCAATCCTGGAGACCCGGGATCGAATCCCACATCGGGCTCCCGGCATGGAGCCTGCTTCTCCCTCTGCCTATGTCTCTGCCTCTCTCTCTCTCTCTGTATGTGTGACTATCATAAATAAATAAAAATTAAAAAAAAAAAAAAACAAGCCACATATTTCAGACTTGAAGGCCTGTGGGAGCAGCTGGTCACACAACGTGTGACATTGCAGGGTAAGAGATCAGAGACACAGAACACCAAGATCTGTAGCTGAGCTCGGGAGTTGAGTTGCCACTATGTGAAGACGTTCAAAGCCAACTAAAAATAAACTAAAATAAAGCCAAATCTAACATCTGGAGTCTGCATTTGCCTCTTGATCTATCAATTTGTGGTCCTTGAGATTAATCTTGGCCTGGGAAAATAGAGAATTGGAACTTAAAATAAGTCTATGTAGAATAATCATGTCAAAAGGTAGGCATACTAGGACTTTTTTTTTTTTTTTTAATTACCCAAATCATGCCATAGGATTTCTGTCTTCTGCTGCAAAATAGTGAACAATTTTACATGGCCCTTTCACTAAAGAGTTTGTATTGGACAACTAAACATCTTGTCTGAGAATATTATATGGAGTCCTGTGTTTTTATTTGCGAAATCTGGCAGTCTTACTTGAATGGCTCCTCCAGAGAGAGTATTCATCTTACATTGTCTTTAGTTTACTTAAGCATTTGTAAAATGGGTTTCTTTTGTTTCATTTTAATTCAGAAAGTACATGGAAAACCTTGTTCGAGGACTACTGTGTCACATCTTGTTTTTGGTTTTGTTTATATTTGGAAAAAAAAACATTGACAGCTACTTTGAGGAGCCAGTTAGCAATTATTAAAATGTTGGTGGAAGTTTCTGGGGCCTCACCAGCAGAAACCTTCCAAAGAAGGCCTTAGAAATCAAAACTAAACCTCAGTGCTTTGCAGACTGGGGAGGGGTGAGGTCGGCAGGAAATTGTTGATGTCATTGATGTGCTAGAGAAAAAAACGTTTTTTCCATTTATGAGATTCCCCTTGGCATCCAAATTTCATGACCACTCCAGCTTCTGAGAGCCCCAGTATCATCCAAAAGATCATCCCTTTTCATTTAAGTTGCACAGATATTTCACCAAAGGGCTAGGGAACTCAAGACTGTGTCCTTGGTTTTCAGGTTTATAATATTTTATTCTTTACCTGGGGACCCATTTTTCTCCCGTGTTTGGAGTAGGCACATCAACCCTGTAATGAGACAAGAGACAATCACACCTTTCCCCACTGGTGTTCATCATTTGGTGCTATACTCAATTTCTTTGAGGAAATTGGCCAAAAAAAATGCCTTTTTTCTTGGCTTCAGGATTTTGAAGCCGTGTGATTATCTGGCTAATTTTTCAGACTGTTCTCCATTTTCACCAAACTGTGTCCATAATAGTTGTGCTGTTCACTCCTCTTAGAAAATTACCCAGCTTCTCTCTGTTGTGGCAAAGAGGCTCAGAGCCAAGCAATTAATCCTGACACAGGATCCATGCTTCAGTGACAATGAAGACAGCTCGTGATACTTTGCTTGCTAATAGGGAGCCAACATTTTAAAATAGATCCAAGTAGACCTCATAAGGAAGGATCTAATTCAGCAAAACTGATGAAGTTCATAATACTCTAGTGAGCAAGCAGAGGACCTTTCTTCAAATTGACAGAGATAAAGTTTACATAATTCACTGGATGTGTTTGGCCAAATACCGTGGGCGTGGGGAGCTCAGTGAGACAGCTTGAATTACTGAGCAAGATGTCAAATGTTTCAGGATCTTCTCATATTATTTCAGATCTGAAAATAATAGTTATGTGGCTTTGCCCTAAATGCCTGGAGTCTCTGTGACTCCATTGGAAGGACTGCATAATGTCAAAGCCTTGGTAATACTAAGGAATGAAACCCAACCAGGCGTCGAGAAGAAGCAAGATTATGTGTGTCAGTGGTTAATATCATATTTTCTTTTTTTGCAGCAGGAAAAACCCAGGCTCCTCGAGCCTTTGGATTATGAAACTGTCATTGAAGAACTTGAAAAGACCTATCGGAATGATCCCCTCCGAGATCTTCTGTTCTTCCCCAGTGACGACTTTTCAGTAAGTGTTAACCTTATTATTAAACAGTTGATAGAAGATCCTTCCAAACTGGGTAGCTGTCTCGCCTTATAGATTCAAGTTGCACAGAACTCTTTCCTGTGATCATCCTACGTCACAGTGACAGAAGTGGGAAGCCACATCCGCCAATAGAGAATGGCCTAGGTCCTCTTACAGCTGAAAGGTTAGAGATTCAGTACCACAGTGGCCTTCTCAGACAGGAGATACACAGGGTGCTGGCTGGTTCCACATGGTTTCTAACTGCTGCCTTCCCTAACCCTGACAGAGCATTTCTTTCCTCACCCATTTCTCACTGAAACCTACTAATGGCAGAGGTGTGGGATCTCTTGGCACAGAATATGCCATTCTTAAAAATCACCCTTAATCTTGGCTGTCCCTTTATAAGGAGATGTTGAAGCTGTGGGCAAAGAAAGGTAGACAAGCACATCTTCCTGGGAGGATTTATGATCTGAGGACAGTGCTCATTGGCTGTGCATGGAATGCTCCCGAAAGTGGTAGAGAGAATGAATAAAAAAGGTAATTCACTGCAGCATTGGAAACAAGCACAGTCGAATTACAGCTGATGAGCACCCCTGTGTCTCCAGCATTTTCCATTTGTGGTCATCTTAAGCATTTCTAGGTTGTTAGTAAATATCTATATAAACAGAGATCTCAAAGGGCAGGTTGTAGTCTTTTCTAAAAGAAAGTTAGTCTCAGACATCACAAATGAATATCCGAAAGCTGATGAAAAGACAACACTAGAGTAACTTTTTGAAGTAGCTACTGGCCGTGAAAACTGTTGAGTTGCTGGGGCCCCCTGCACACACTTCCTCAAAGAGCCTCACACCTCCGTGCCCTTTTACCTTGGGGGCAGATCTGGCTTCTGGTTTCTAAAGGTTAATTATTTTCACCTTCCTCCACGGATTTTTAAAAAAGAAGGTCTACGGAAGTTAACCATTTTCTGTTCCAAGTATACATAGAGAAGGATGGAAGAACAGAGGGAGAGAGATTCGTGGGAAGGAACGAAGAAATTCTTCTGATTTGTTTTGCAGATTTTTAGATGACTCCTACTTTGCTGTTTGACACACTTTAAGAGAGGCTTATATCGTGCAGACATGTCATTTCTGTGGTTGGACCACCGGGGCTTGAGCCGCAAATACAAAGTTGAGCCACATTTTATTTTTTTTATTTCCACACCCTTGCTTTCTTTCAGACTGAAGGCAAACCTTTACAGACAGACTCTTTCTGTCAACCAATACAAAAATCCTTGAGACTCGTAGACCTTCACTTCTACTGTGCCATCCAGAAGTATGACAAAACTCCTCCAAAGTCCCCCAACTCAGGAAGAGAGCAGAGGCATGCAGATGATATGTGACAATCTCACTGAATTTGAATTCATTTTTTGGCATCTTTCCACAACGATTTAAGTTAAAGATTGTCTGATTGCTCTAGGACCTTTGCCATCCTTAATGGTGTAAACAGAGCACATATTGGCATGCATACTTCCTTATTTTCCAGAAGTGAACATTCCAGCAAATACACTGAATTCTTCCCTTTTGTGCTTGTTTAAACTCCTTCTGTGGCTACCCCCCCCCCCCCCCCCATGGCCTTCAAAATGAAGGAAAAACACCTTGCTATTGCTCAAGGCTCTCTCCAAAATCTAGTCTTTGGTCCACCTCAAGATCATTATCTTCCTCCCCCACCCAAACCCTACTGCTGTCATCACAGGCCTCTTCATTCTCAAAGGGTAAAATACCAGCACAGTCCTAAACATGACATTCTCTCCTCCCTCAGATCATTTCCTTCCTTTTCATTCAACGAATATATAAAGTGTAATACCGAATGTTAGGCCTTAGTCTCAGAATGGGGAAGCAGCAGTGATTACACAGAAGTTGCCTGGGTTTAGTGGACCTTACCTTTCAGTCAGATGAATCAAGCAAATAAGGAAACAAATTAACTAGCTAGATCTTGGGATAAAGACCAGTTCTGTGAAGAAAATGAAACAGGGCCTGGTCATAGAAAAGAGGTGACATCTGACCTGAGTTCAGAATTCCCAGGGAAGACCAACCATGCTAGAACCTAAGGAAGGAAGGAGTGTCTTAGGCTGAAGGAAGCTGCCACAAAGGCCCCAGACAGCTCTGACAGAGAGAGTGGTCAGAGACAAGGTCTGGCAAGGACAAGATAAGACACTTGCATCTTATTACACATGCAGGTGGCAAGTGGCTAGTCACTGGACCGCTTCAAGAATGAGAAAAACTGACTTGGTGTATGTTATTGAAAGCTCATCTGACCTCTGCATGGAGAACATAAAACAGGATGTGGAGGGAGCTAGGACACTAGCCGGAAGAATAGCTCCCAATCAGCAGGTGCTCAAGAGAGATTGGATGCCACCTAGGCCCTATTATCAGAAAATGTCCTGTCATACAGACAGCTAAATTGTCATTTGTATCCAGCATCTGACAAACAAAAGGGAGTTTTCAATATTATTACCATATGAAGTTGTCAGTTTTTGAACAACGTTCAGATAGATTGTTTCCCCTCTTTTCTACTCTACAGGGCAAGGGTTGACAAGCCATGACCCATGGGTGACCTGCTGCCTATTTTTGTCTGTCCCATGAACAAGAAATGATTTTTATGATGTTGGGTTTTTTTTTAAACTACCTTGTTTTATTTTCTACACAGAACGGGGTAAATCATTGAAGAAAAAAGATTTTGTAACCATAAAAATTACATGAAATCAGATTTCAATATCAATCAATGAAGTTTTATTTGAACACAGTGATGCCCCCTTCTTTTATCTATTGTCAGTGGCTGCTTTCATGACACACTGTAGGACTGCAGCAGAGATAGAGGGCCCTAAACGATTTACTACCCTACCCTTTACAGAAAAAGTTGGAGCAGCCCTGCCATAATGAATGAAACTGGGTTGTTGTTTTTTGTTTTTTTTTTTGTCATCTCCTTCTACATGGAGTAAAGACCCTTCCTTAAATGCCCTCTGCCACAGCCTTCTACATCCACAGCCCATGTTACACGTCAAAGGTGTTGCCCACCAACAGGAAGCCCCCTGCCCCCCTGGCTAGAGTATCATTTCCCAGGCTCATCTTTGAGTAATAAGTAAGGGTTCTCTGGGATGTGTGTGGACAGTCTCTGCTCTCTCAGTAGGATATAGTGATAGAGTGACCACTCCCATCCCCAGGGCATCACAGAATTGGAGATAGAGGACCAACTCTAAACCTCCCGCCCTCCCTCCAAATGTCCCAAGCCCATTTGTATCCTTATGGATGGAAGACTCCAGCTCACTTCCATATTTCCATGTTACCAAGCACCCCCACTTGTGGCAGACATGATTCATTACTTGGTTTGTTTAATCAATATTTATTCAGCACCCACGAGGGGCTGAATATAGAACAGTACTTCCCAGACAAGTGAGGCTGACAAGAAAAGCAAAAGCCCTGTATTTAAGGAGTGTGTGCCCTAATATGGATGAAAATTAAAGCTGATTAAGAATCCTGGCTTCTTCTAGCTAAGAAATATCAAGAAACAGGAATTTCAGTTGCTATTTGATACAACTTAGAGATCATTTTTTACCGAGACAAGACTCCTACAGAGCTTCTTCTCCCTATTCACCCTGCTGACCCAGACCATCCCAGCCTTTTTTGCCTACATCCTCAAAAGTAGCTTTTAACCAGTCTTCCTGCTTCCTCCTTTGCCCTAATTTAAAGGAAGCTGTAGAAATACAGATCAGATCATGAATGCCACAACTCTAGCTTAAACTTTCCAGTGGTTTCCCATTGCCTTCAGAGTCAAAACCAGCTTCTCACCATTGTCCCCATCACCTGGTGCCTGATGACCTCTGAGCCTTTATCTCCTCACCCTGTTTTCCGTGGCCACTGCATGGATGCCTAGCACTCTCCCTGTTCCCTGAACTTGCCAAGCTTGTCCCCTCTGTAAGGGCCAGTCCGCTCTCTTGCACAACTGGTCCGCCTTTCATTCACAATTCAGTTCATGTGCCATCACTCTGAAGAAACATCCATGATTCCACCCATACCGTGTTCCTCTATGACACCACCCTGCTTGCTTCTCTTTACAGCACGATCATTATCTAGAAAGATCTCAGTTTGCTTTTTCTTTCCTCTGTCACTTGTTCCTCACCATTAGGGTGTACCCTCTAGCAGGACAGGGATGTCTTCTCTTTTGATCATCAGGAGACCCCCAGCAGCTAGAGTGGCACTTGGCACAAAGCAGGTGGAAAATGAATCTTTATTTCATGAATTATCCTTCAGAAACAGGTAAGTTATTATTTTAGAACATAACTTGAATCCTTTGTGGTCCTTTAGGAACCAAAGGCCATTCCGAAATGAAATTTGAGTATAAAGAGGATGAAGTAATTTGTTTTGCCGGATGATGAGAAATGTGATTATTAATATACTTTCCTCTTCAACACAATGCAACATGTCACCTTTAGATAACAGCATTAAAATCAGAATCCCCTTCTCCAGGAGCTTGTTCTGCTGGTACAGTGCCTGCCACATAGTTGCTATCACCAAGAGCTCATTTCCTCTCTGTAACCCTTCAGGAGTGTGTGCCCTAATATGGATGTTACTTGGCATGGGAGAAATCAGTCTGTATCTCTATTTCAAGTGCACAATGCAATGTCAGGCTCATGGGCTTTCAGTGAAGATCCCAGAACGTTGAATTAAAACCATCTTCTTCCCGGTTAAGGGGCTGAGGTAGATGCATCTTGCTTTGTCTTGGCACATGAAGTGCGTGGGTTCAGGGAGCAGGCAGTGTGATCTTTGGGACTACTTGCATCATAATGAATCAGTAAGAATAAGCAGTCTAGATCCATTTTGTAACTCATTCATTTCAAAAACATGCGCCTCTTCACTCATTGTATTTACCACTCTTGCTTTTCTCATCTTTCTTTTTGAAGCAGTTAGTAATAGAAACTTAAGACCAAAAAGCAAGGAACTTAGTCACCAAATTGTGGCTTTGTAAAATAGGCAAGGAGAGTAAGGAAGGAAAACCAAAACTAAGGAATGGTTTCAAGGACACAGTGAATCATATTGAGTGATTCAGTTTGAGGAGAGACTGATAAAAAGAAAAATAGCAGAACGAAAAATGAAAAAACCAGCAATGAGTTTCTCTCTGAATAATAGATACAGAAAGCCTGAAGTGCAATCACCTCTGGACATCCAAATCTTAAACAAGAAAGTTCAGAAGTCTGAAAGCTAGCACACTGTGGAAGGTCATCGGATCACACCTGCATTTCAAGACTGCCCACCCCAGTAAAACTGCTCCATTTCAGTTCGGCTTCATGGCCCACCTTCTGGAGGTTAGCTGCGTCTATCAAGGGCACCAGTATGAACAAGAAGCAGTGCTTACACTTGAAAGATTATGCTTTTGACATCAGACAGTACCAGTTTCAGAGTCAAAAATCTATGTTGAGGATGGGAAGTCGCCTGCCAGAAGAGTTACATGATCTTCTCAAATCCCCTCTTCATCTCAGTAGTTCAGAATTAGTGTCTCAGGGTTCCCCTGTGCATCCTGCAGTTTTCATTGGCCTACCATGATGACTGAGTGAATCATGAATTCTTAACATACCAATGGCTTGTTCTTTCCACAGTATGTTTTTAGCTATAAAAAGCAACTGGTATATGGGGACTTCCAGACTCAACCACATGGATCATTTTGATGAGAGGAGGCAGAAAGGCCTTAACACCTTTTAAATTGAAAAGCAGAAAGGCCCTGAGTCATTTGTGGTCTTTTTTTTTTTTCTTTCTCTTCTTCTTCTTCTTCTTGCTTTACTGAGACACAGCTTAACATTTTTATAGGACTCTCAACCTCCTTTTAGTCCTTGGCTTCTGAGCCTGCAAAGTAGGCTTTAAATGACTCACAGTATTCATGCAAGATCATTGTAATTGCAATTTAAAAGCTAAGTGATAATCTTTGTCAAACTAGGTTATTTCTAAGTACTAATATTCCTCTCACTTAAAAGCTAATGAGACTGAGGTTTACAAAGGCCCTTGTTCCAGGATGTAGAGTACCTGTAAGGGCAGAAATCAAACACGAGCACTTTGACGTGCTATTAGCATTTCTGTCTACACAGCATGCTTTTGGCCAGCTGCTTCTTAGAAAGACAAGGTGCACACTTAGGGGAACTATTAACTCCCTGAATCCCACAGTGAGTGCCATCAGAAAATTGATATGGCAGAGAGGAATCCTAGAGTGCTTATTTCAGTTGAGTATGTATAAGTGGGAACTCTGGGCTGGATCGATTTAGGAATATATACACATAAAGTGCACATAAAGGCTTGTACATGAATATTCATAGCAGCGTTATTCATAAGAGCCCAAATTGGAAACAGTGTAAATGTCTGTCAACAGATGAATGAATAAATAGTGTCATCTTTTCTCACCATGGAATATTATTCAGCCATTAAAAATGATTGAAATACTGATTCATACTACAACATGGACAAAACTTAAGACCACTATGCTAAGTGCAAGAAGCCAGTCACAGAAGACCATGTATAGAATGATTCCAGCTGAAATCATAGACAAATCCATAGAAAGTTAGTAGTTTCCAAGGCCTCAGAAGGAAGAAGAACGGGAAGTAACTACTAGTAAATATGGAGTTTCTTTTGGGCGTGATGAAAATATTCTAAAGTTAAATAATGATGATGGTTGCATTACCTGTGAATATATAAAATCACTGAATTCTACACTTTAAAAGGGTGAACTTTATGGCATGTCAATCGTGCCTAAATAGCATTGTTATATTTTTAAGAAAAGATTTTTCTACACATTAAGAGAAGTATAGGTGGTCAGAGATAGGGTGCAAAAATATTTTAATACATGTCTGTATTCAAGCACTTCATTCTTTAAAAGAAATAAACAACTATACTAAAGAAATAATAAATACCATGGGAAAACATTTCATTTATTGTTATTTTTTATTTCCAAAGCAGATTTAAGTGGCTTGCTTATATACCACAAAAATATATATATGCTGAATTATTCATTAGCAAAGCTTTGAATCTAAAATATTCTAGAGTGAAGCTGCAGACTTTATGTATGATACAGACAGTAAATTTTATAGTTCAGAGAAAAGAAAATATGTGTTGGATGAATTAGAGAAGACTTTCAGAAGAAGCTGGCACCTCTACTAAGCCTGAGGTTAGGGAAAAGTAAGGAAAATAAAGGACTTTCTGAGAGGAGGAGGAGTCTGGATGAGGCTTGTGCAGGAATGAGTCCAGTATGGAAGAAGGAATGTGAGCAGCCATATGGAAAGATGCATGGCGGGTTGGCTGTAAGTGGGTTGGCTCATGTCTTGGGCCCTTGCTCGTCACGGGGCCATGTCTGCAGGCCTCACACCAAGCAGGCTTCTTTTCTGTGCCTTCCTGGAAAGTGAGCTCAGACCACAACCTCTTGAGTATTTGCCAAGAGAAGGTCCTGGTGCAATAAGTATATTGTTGGAGCACTGTACTCTATGAATGTTCACATTTTTCCATATGGAAAATGTATTGTCCTTACCTCCATAGAGGAAGTAAGACACATTTTGGAGCCTGGAAAATGAATCAAAAAAAAAAAAAAAAAGAGAAGACAAAGAAAAGAAAGAAAAAGAAAGAGAAGAAAGAAAGAAAGAAAGAAAGAAAGAAAGAAAGAAAGAAAAAGAAAGAAAGAAAGAAAATGAAATGAAATGACTTGCTCAATGGTTTGCCAATCCAAGAGTAAGAAATCTTGAACCAAGTCCCCAAACTTCCCTAGTATAGTCTTATTTTATTTTTTTAATTTATTTACTTGAGAGAGAAAGACAGAGCAGGATGGGAGGGCAGAGGGAGACAGAGTCTTAAGCAGACTCTGTGCTAAGCATGGAGCCCAACATGCCATACAGGGCTGACCTCACAATCTGAGCCAAAACCAGGAGTTGGACGATTAACCAACCACCCCACCCAGGGGCCCCCCTACTTAGATTCTTAAATACTGTGATAGCTAAGTCTCAATACTTGACTTGGCTGGATGATGACAACTGTCCGGTTATGGGCAACTGCTCACTTATTGTGCATTTCCCAAACACTTTAACTTCAGCAAAACAAGAAAGACCTTCCCTTAAACACAGTGCATAACTCAATGGAAATAAAAGGTACAGCATAGAGAATATAATCAATGGTATTGTAACAGTGCAGTATGGTGACAAATGGTAGTTATGGCGAACATAGCATAACGTATAGAGTTGTCAAGTTATTATGTTGTACACCTGAAACTAATGTAACATTGTACATCAACTATATTCAAATTTAAAACAATAATAAATGAATGAATGAATGAATGAATGAATGAATGGAGAGGGAATCATTGAGAAGGTGAGCACAATGAAAGTATGAAAGTGATATTTTCACATAGTTTTAAAAAAACTAAATCAATACTCTTCTGAATGCGATATAAAGTGTTTTTAAGCAGCTAATGTAGTGTAAGTGTCTGCTCTACTAGAATATAGGCCATATCCTGTTTTAATCTGAGAACTTTAGGTGAAGATCACTTTTAAACACATGCTTAGATTAGAATTGACCATGAGATGTTTGTAAATAGTCAACTATAAAGCTTGTTGAATTCTCAAGCTTCAGACTGATTTCTATAAACAGCATCATTTTTGTTCTCCTTTTTAAGCAGCTGGGATCTGCAGTACTGTCAGAGGAGGCTTTTGCTCAGCCCCGGGGAAGGAAAAGCAGACTTTTTAAAAGACTTTGACCAGTGGACTTTGGCCAATTGAGAAATGGCCCTGATGTGCTTGGAATGAAGTCTTTCTGTGGTCACTTTAGCCAGCAGAATGGTGGCTGTGACAAAGCCACACAGACTACCCACTAAAGTGTGGAAGGAACCAGAAAGCGACAGGGCAGTAGTTGAAGAAGTCTGAATATCATGGACTTGAAATTGCAAACACAGGCCTTGCATGCCTTATTTCATAAATAAAATGACAGTTTTTATTTCCAAATGCCTAATCTCAGGACAGTAAGCCCCTTATAAAATTCTACCACCAAAAGAGGCGCTAGGCTGAGTTCCAGTGCTGTCTCGGATCTGTTTCATGCAATCGAGCTCTACTAATTGTCAACCAGAAGGTTTGTAAAAAGAGAAACAGGAAGTCTGTTGTGGCCAAGGCAATTTGTAGTGGTCTGAAAGCATCTAATTCTCAGAAAAGAAGTTCTTTGTAACCATATTAATACCCTTAACAAATATGACTGCATACTTCTCTTCTTATTTGATCAATTTATCTTTGCTTCAATGGAGACACATTCAAGAAATAAAACATAAGTAGAAGTGTCACAGTTCTTAAAGTCGAAACTTTATGGAGGCTTACTTTTTCAGCCAAATTCTCCAGTATCATAACAAAATATAACTGAGATCAATAGCATGTCATAAGCATTTATTATACATGTATCCCTTTTCTTGTACTTTGTGTATTCTGTGCAAATGTGAAATAACTCCATGCAACTTGTAATGTTACATTTTAGACTTATCACATGGCTACATGAGAGTGATTCAGACTCAGTTATCTTATTAAGAATCAACATTATTTCATAACTAGAAGTCATCAGGAATCACTGATATCCATTATACGCATAGTTATACACATGATTTATTTCTATAACCCCAACCTGAATGAATTTCCAATCTCACACATTACCTATGTATTATGTATTTGGGGAATCTAACTTTATTTACTATATGACATCATGGATCAAGTGGCTATGTGATCATTATTACTGGAAACCTGAGTCCATATACCAGAAACTCACCATTAAGGAAAAAAAAAAAATTCTTAAACCAGCTCAGTATTCACCTGTTTGTATTATACCACAGAACAGTGATCTTAGTGGAGCACTAGGTATAGCTACAAAGGAGTTTACATTTGAGTCATGTTACTCTACTCTCCAGTAGACAGAGTATTTTAGAGTAACTATTATTTTTTAAAGGCAAGGAACTAATAAGAGACTACACAGGATAATGAGAAAGAGAAATAATATTTTTACATAAAAATGTATTATAAAATAATGACTGAGGGGATCCCTGGGTGGCTCAACGGTTTGGCGCCTGCCTTTGGCCCAGGGTGCGATCCTGGAGTCCCTGGATCGAGTCCCACGTCGGGCTCCCAGCATGGAGCCTGCTTCTCCCTCCTCCTGTGTCTCTGCCTCTCTCTCTCTCTCTCTGTGTCTATCATAAATAAATCTTAAAAAATAAAATAAAATAAAATAAAATAAAATAAAATAAAATAAAATAAAATAATAAAATAATGGCTGAACTATATAAAATTGTTTTAGAGAGAAAAATCCCTAGTCTTACCAGTAGATTATAATATGTAATGTTCTCTGGAAACACCAAGCAGGTGACACTGTGTATCTGAGAATTGTCTATCCAAAGAGGAAACAAGTTCTCTCCAGATAATTGAAATCTAGCAATAATCTTTTACTTCAAACTTTCAATAGAGCTTATGTTCATCTTCTAACAGTGTACAACATAAAAGAAGCAACTTGAAAGAGGCAACTCAAAAGGAATCAAAAATGTAAAATCTAAATAATAAGTCCTAAATTGGCCCTGTCTTTTTCACTTTCACTTCAAATTTATTTTAGGATTACAACAAAAGATACAATAGAAATAAGCTAGTGAAAATATACAGATTCCCCAAGTTTTGTTTTCTGCAGTGAAATGAAATAGCCTCAAATGATAGTTTTACTGATAAACCATAATTGTAATGATGCTAGCTGTGGCAAGCTAACGGAGGGTTGGCTCTCCTGTTCTAGAGATTGAAGGTTTCTGTCTTCTTTTATTGTAAGATACTAAGATCTAAGGCACTTTTCTATTGTGTTTTTGGTATAATGGTCTGTTCAGTGCTTCTAAGTTGGAGAACTTAGTTTCTTTTCATTGTTCTTCCCAGACAGCCACGGTGTCTTGGGATATTCGAACATTGTACTCAACGGTACCGGAAGATGCAGAACACAAAGCGGAAAATTTACTGGTGAAAGAGGTAAATGTGTGCTTCCAATCCTTTACTTTATAAAACTTTGTTTTCCCCTAGCAGTGCTCAATACAACTTCCTATTACTATTGTCTTCCTCTACTTTTCAGTAGAGAATTCCAGATGCTATGATTGATTGATGTCTTTCAGCTGGCGTCACCTGTAGATTCTTTGCATTTTCCTGTTAATCATTTTTCATTATCTGGTGACTATTCAAGTTTTGGACTTTTTTTCTTTTGTTTTTTACTTCACTTAAAATCTTCACCTCGAGGAATATTTCTGTATACCTAAAGGGAAGATTTAATTTTATTTAACTTTATTTTAGATGGAGTTGTTGGAGAGGCCATAGGATGTGAGAATTTTGGATAACAGAGTGTCTATTTTAAGAGATACATTTTTTTTTTCAAAAACTAACTTTGAAAATAATTCATGGTAAAACCCTGTGGCTATGATAAAAATCTGTTGGTATAGCAGTGCTTACATTCAGATGGTGTAAGAGAAGCCAACAAAACTGATGCTTCTTCTAATCAGACTATAGGATGCTTTAGGGCAGCTACTTAGACGATATTTGTTGAATGAATAAATGAAGCTAGTCCTTCCTTTACAGAAAATGGAATGAGAAAATTTAGCACCTATCAAACAGAATCCTGAGAGAAAATGGCATATCACAGTTAAGATTTAATCAAAGCTACATACCATAGCAAAGCTCTTTCTCAGCTCTTAAACATATGTGCATGAATATGAGCTAGCTTTATTAGCATATGTATTAATATCAGCCTGTATTAATCATATATACTTTATGTTATACTATTCAGTCCAAATCTTTTGCCATAAATTTACGAGTTGTTTCTTCCAATTCCATATTCGTTTCCCAAAATTCACCTTAAATTTCACTACCGTCTAAGGAGTTAAAGAAAGGAAAAAGTACAGGTTCAAAAGTACAGATATCCCAATGTTATCTGAGTATACTATTTTCATATTCACTGATAAAAATATTAAATGTGACGTCAGTACCATAAAATTTTGTTTACAGTCACCTTAGAGGAAGTTTTAATATCTGGTCAGGCATCACAGTTTTAAAAAGAGCTGGCAAATCATTTTTTACGGAAGAAAATCAGAATTGCTGAGATAAGGTCTGCAAAAGTTTTTCAGTAAATACATAAATAGGTGTTAACTTAGGATCTGAAACATTTATGATATTGAATTCCTAACTGGGTATACTGAACCAGTTCTTCCTGAGTGTTCTTCCTTAAAATATTGCTCTTTTATATAAAGATCATTCACTTGTTAAATCTATGTCCAGGTACTTTATAGTTCTGTTGCAAATGTGAGAAATTTTTAAAACAAACTCCCTTTCTTACTGTTTATTGCTGATATTTTTGAAGAGCTACTGATTTTTGAATAGGTATAACTAGAGCTCACTAAACTTCCTTATCCTAATAGTTCTTTTGTAATGTTAATTTTTGTTTTCATTTTTATCCTATTTTTTTGCAGATAAAAAGACACCATTTATGATTATTTGATTTTTAAGTATGTAGTCATATCATCTGCAACCAATTAAAATTTTATTTTTTCTTTCTTTGTTTTATTATCTGGTATCTTTGAAACAATGTTGAGTAATAATGCTCATATTGGACATCCTGTCTTAATTTTGATTTTAGGAGCAGCCCTTTAGCTTCTTTGATGCTTTATGAAATTTGGTGTTAATGACACTGGCATAAAAGATATGTCTAGGAAGGGTTTTCTTCGTCTCTTTAAGTACTTCTAAAGATTTGGCTACCCTATAGTATGAAATCCATATGCAGTCTATCGATAAAATAGCTTTATCATTTGAATTTAGCTCTGTAATAAAATTAAGGTTTCTGTCCTAAGGACCCATATTTGTATTTCTGGTGTAACTTTCTTGTTCAAATTGTATTACTGCTTTTAATATTCTACTCCATTCAAATCGCTAATATTTTATTTCATACTTTCGCATTTATATTCATGAGTGAAATTGGCTCTAGTTTTCTTTCCTCTCTTTGGTATTAGACAAATGCTAGCTTTAAAAATTTGTGACATTCTCCAAATTTTTCTATCTTCTGGAAGATACAAATAAATCACTGAAATGAAACAATATCTAGAAACATATCCAACTAAATATGGTTTCTTAATAAATGACAAACATGGAACTTCAAATTCTCAAATATCTCACAAGAGAAAGTAATTTCATGAATACCATTAGGTTATTCATTCTGGATGGAAATAAAGTTAGGCTTCTATCTCACATTAATACAAAAATGAATTCCAGGTCAAAAAAACAATTTAAATTTTAAAAACAAAAATATTAAAACCATAGGAAAACATTTTTATTTAGAAGTTTAGGGGATATGGACAGGTTTAAGCAAATAAAAATATTTAATTTTTACATGATGAATGATGCCATAAATAAAGCCAAAAGAAAATCTTTAATCAGAGCAATTATTTGCAACTCATACCTTTTTGCCACACATGCACATATTCCTAACTTTCAAAACCCTACGAATTAATAATAAGATAAATAACCGAAGAAAATATGAGCAAAAGGCAGGAGCAGACAGTTCAAAAGAGTAAGTGCTTTTCGCCACGGGACACAGAAAGTTGCCAAGATTCACTTATAGTCATGAAAATATAAAGTAAAACAAAAATTATGTGTGATACTTGTATGAAGAAAAATTTTTAGGTGAATATTATTTAGTGTCAGCAGGGATATAGGAAATAAACATTATCACACAGTGTTTATAATATCTGCATGTCTGTAACTTTTTGAGATGTAATTCTAATGTATCTATTGAGTAGTATATATAAAAAGTAGTATATATGAAAAAAACACTAGAGCATAAAAATATAATTACAACCATGATTATTGATGCACTGGACAATTTGCGACATCACTTGATAAGAGTGTAAAGTAGCTACACTTTACACTTAGAATAAATTTTGGCACATTTATACTTTATAATAATACATAACCAGTAGGGGTACCTGAGTGGCTCAGTTGGTTAAGCGTCTGCTTTTGGCTGAGGTCATGATCTCAGGGTCCTAGGATTAAGCCCCTGTGGGGCTTCGTGCTCACTGGGGAGTCTGCTTCTCCCTCTCCCTCTACCTCCTGCCCCCATACCCTACTTGTGCTCTCACTCCCTCTCTCAGTCTCTCTTTCAAATAAATAAATAAAATATTTAAAAATATATGTGTATATAACCAATAAAAACTACATATACATAAATGTATTAGCTTGGATGCCCACGATACAATTGCCAAGAAAGACATGTAAGTTGCATAATATATAATATGTTATCTAGAAGGTATAAAACCCATAAGTATATACATAAATATGGCTTATTTATATAAGCCTAGAAAAGTATTAAAAATGTATAATAAACTTATAACATTGGTGATGTCACAAATGTGGGATTGTAAAGGGAAAGGAGAGATGTTTGGTATTCTTGTGTTATAAATGTATCTAAAATGTAATTTAATTAAAAATGTTTTGGAAAAAAATAAAATATATCTTAAAATGCTGCCAGAATTGGAAGCAACCCAAGTCTTTCTCCTAAAATTGTCTCCAAAAGTTAAAGTCCAACTTTATTCTTTGAGCCATTAGTTAGTTGCCTTAAAGACTACATCAGATTCTTTTTCTATTATTATTATTTTACTTTGATAACAAAAATATCTTACAGAATGATCAAAATCCCCTCTGTATTTTGCTTTATGATTCTACCTGCTGGGCTTGTCTGAATATCATAGAAGCTCATCTGATATAGTCATTTATAATCACTTGGAAGAGAACGACTATGGATTAATAAACACTTCCACAATTTCAGGGACTTTTCACTTCATGACCGTATTTACCTCTTTCTGTGTGAATTGGGTAGAAAGACAAATACTACAAATACTAGACAAATAGACAAATACTATTTCCAGGCTTTCAGCAGTCTGCTTTAGTTGTGATACATTGCTCTCACATGAACCAGGGGTTCTTAGCTGTCTTCCAGGGGCCTCGGTACCTGAAGCTCTGAGACCTTGGATTTGGTGGCCAGCCTGCTGCAGCCCTTGCCTCTTCACACTTGCTTGCTTTATTATCTGGCATGCCTTTGAGGTGGGGCCAGTCCCCTCAAATCCTAAATCTCAGGACCAGTTCAGAAACTCCACCCCCAATCTCTGGATCCAACCAAAGTATAAAGTGTAGCTACTTTTCCAGGGGAAGGGTAACCTTGAAAGAAGGCCAGTACAATTCTGGAAACATCCAAAGGTATTCTAGGGTTCTTAGAAGCCGTTAGTTTGTTGTTGCTTTCATAAACTTCTGCACCATGACTTCAGATGGCCAGGTTGACTGCCGTATTTCTGTAGTTTCTGAGAATGTCAACTTCAGGGGAGAACATGTTGACCACAAAATTTGCCTTTGCCTTGCTCTTCCTCCTGGGGCGAAATTGCTCACCTTTACCTGTGTTCCTACCTTTCAACTGCTTGCAACCTGGGATTTTTCCTGCTTTTCTCACTTCCCTTCTTGGCTTCTCCTTCCTCCTAAGAACTGCTCCAAGGAGAAGTCAAATACAATGTCTTTTACTGTACATCCCAGGTTTCTGCCCAACTTCTATGGTACAAGCTTCAGGACAGGCCATTTGTCTGGGTGACGTGAACAAACATTATGTTTTCCTCAGCTGCTTGGATCTAAAGGAGAAAAAGGAAAAGGAAAGAAAGAAGAGGAAGCCCGAGAAGAAACTATTTTATTCCCTGATAATTTTTCTGTATCACTAGCTGTGGAAACTGCTATAGTTTGCTTGGTTTTCAAGATGGGACTAAAGGGATGCCTGTACTTATAGGATAGAAAGAAGAGAAACCCCAGTTACAAATATCATGTGATGATAATAGAACATGAATAGTGAAGCCTGGAGACGGCAGATAAAAAGGAAGAAGTCACCAGAGAGCTGGGTTAAGACTGAGAAACAATCCCAGAGAGTTATGCTGGCAAGGAGTCTTAACCACAATAGGTAATAGCAGCTAACCTTTATTGACGACTTTTTCTGTGCCAGATACACTTCTAAGCCCTTGTAGTTGCAGTAATTATAAACCAATGTTGCTACCGCAGCAGCACCTTGTAATGATGAGGAAGCTTTCATAGAAACATAAAGCAAGTGTTCAGCATCCTCAGCTGGAAATAAACAGATCCAGCTGCCCCATCCCTACCGTCCAACCACAGTGGCCTCTAGCCTCTTCACCATGATGCTAAGTGCCCAGATGGTGCTCTACTACAGCTGCCCTCTGGAAGGACTCAGTCTCTCAGTGTCCTCCCTGACAATCCCACTCATTCTGTCCAGGTAACTCTGATGCAAACAGTGGCCCACACTTGGAGAAACATTGGCTGGATTTTTGAAATCAGTTTAAGCCAGCACTGAAATGAATTCATTGATGTTTTGTAGAAACACGTGCGTCCCTTACAGCCTCTGCTTTATTGCACTAAGCAACCTTTGTGGTCCTCTCTGCACTAAGTGCCCTGTGGCTCCCCTCGGGGTGGTGAGGACAAATTCTGTGGTTGCTAGGCAGCAAACTGGCATGAATCTAATTTAAACACATCCAGTTCAATACTGATTTTGAATTATCTCTCACTACCTTGACAATTCTCAGCTCTATTTGAAAGGCAGTGAGCATTCTTTCCTTCTTTTAATCTGGAATGACTTTATATTTTTAATAGGAATTTGAATAAAATGAACAGTCTGTCCCTTTTCTGTTTTATCTGTTATTAATTCTCTTCCCTGTCGATTCAATATAAGTCTAATATTCCCCCACACCAGAGTATGGGCTTATTTCATATCCATTAAAGCGCTTCATAAAATTATGATAAATTAACATCAAACCATAGTCGAGCAACATGTACATATTCATATAATTTTGCACCCTCTGTGTGATAGATCTTACTACTCATTTTACAGCCTAGAAAACAGATTCTGAGTGATTGACTTGTCCTACTTTACACAGAGCCGTAATTAAGGCCCTGGTCTCTCTGAACCCTATGCTCCATGCCCTTACCAACTTGACTATCTCTAACCCTTTGAGAAATGTGTTTAAACACATTTAAGAGCCAGACCTGATGAGGATATTTCCACTGTTTATCATGGAATATGTCCTTCTTTTTGATATATGTGATATATGTTTAACTTTTCTGCCTCAGTTTCTTTATCTTCAAATAAGCATATTAATAATTCCAAGACTGTGTTTCTAAAAATAAATATAACAATGATATGAAAACAGTTGGAATATAACAACTGGGGAGCAGTGTCTTTATCTGATTCTCATAAGTGGCTTAAAATCAACATCTACAACCAGAAAAAAAAATCAAACACTTCCGTGATAAAACAAGTACTACCCCTCCCACTGGGGGTTGGGAAGCAATTAAAGGAATCTATAAACAGGATGCAGACTTCTTAAGCAAAACTTCTATAGTAAAGTTTTTATTTTAATATACACAAAAGAATAATATAAAGCCAGAAGCTCAGAACACTAATTAAAACTAAGCTCCCAGTTTGGTCTCTCTTAACAAAGAAGATGAAAACAGAGAATTGAGAATGATACAGTGGCCCAACAGGCAACAAGGGTCTAGGGACCACTTCAGCTGACTAGCTGAGAGAAATACTGACAAAGTACTAAAGTATAGCAAGTTACTCTGTCAACAAAGCCCTCTGCAATTTCTGGAAACCCATCTGCTGCAGGAATAGAATAATGATGAAGCAAGAGGTAAATCATGAATTCAAGAATCCAAACCTCACTTTCATCAAGACATAAAACACTTGGTGATATTAAGAGTTATGGAAATGTTAGAAGAACAGAAGCAAAAATTAAATTTTTACAAAAAGTAAAATTGAAAGAATAAATAATAGTAGAAGCAGACTATCTATGCTTACATTTACTTTTTTAATAAAAGTAGGCTCTGTGCCCAATGTGGAGCCCAGTGTGGGGCTTGAACTCCCAACCCCGAAATCAAGAGTTGAGCTGAGATCAAGAGTTGGATGCTTAAAAAAATAAATAAATAAATAAATAAGAGTTGGATGCTTAACCGAATGAACCATCACCAGGCACCCCTACACTTACTTCTACATATAAATACACACATACACACACTCGCGCACGCACACACACACACACGGATTATATACTGTCTTCATCCAGACAGTATTAGGTTGTTGGGACAAGGAAAAGTTTAGACTTTAAGCAGGTTCTAGACCAGAAATAGTGGCATTCTCTAGGAAAAAAATATATAAGACCCAAGACTGAATAGGAAATAAATATCAGACTTAAAGCAGACAATAAATGTGGAAATCCTTAGGCTTTGGTAGAAAATCCACATTAAAAACTAGCAGAACAAATGGTTAAGATGAGAGTAGACACCAATTTCACATAGGCACAGAATGTTTTGCAGAAAGCTGGGTGAGCATGATGTCCACAGAACACACACACACACACACACACACACACACACACAATATCCATGAAGACTACTTTAGAAAGGAATATGACATGCGGTATTTACCATGTTTGTTTGACCATGGAGAAATTCTGTCCATTTTCCCCCAAGTCTCTTGAAAACCATCTTTGAGAAATGCTGATGTGAATCTGAGGGAATGAGATCATCAGAAACTAGGGAGAAGGGACAGCTCAAGTAAAACAATCTATTAGGTAAAACTTGATATGATTTTCATTAAGGCAGATGGTGTTGAAGAGAAAAGGAATATTAAAGCTCCCAAAAGATCAAAGAAATTTTCTTTTCTTTCTTTTCATGGACAAACCTCTTACCATTACTTATCAAAAGTGTCTATCTTTGTCCAGAGGGTAAACCTCTGGGAATACTAGGACATGATTCCAGATACACCCACATATGGTTGTTCTATGGATTTATCCTCATGCAGCAAAATGCAAGTCTACACAAGGTCAATTTCAAAATTTGTGGTAAATAACAGTGCTCTTGAAGTTCAGAGTAGCACTTTTTTCCAGCCCTTAAATTTCTCCTCTCAACCCCTTACCTAATTATTGAATTATTTTTTTCTCTCATCCAAGGAGGAAAAATGAACTCAGTGGCTTAAACAAGCTACTCCTTTGGATATACACAGAAACTCCTACTCAGTTCAGTTGGGTGAAGCTGATTACCCTGTCTTTACAAAGGGTTAAATTCTTCACGTAGAAAATTCTTCTCCCACTGATTTATACTGTTACTATGGATCACATGCAAAGTGTATGCAGTGAAGATTGGACTGCATGAAAGATTGGACTGGGTTTATTTTTCAACAACATAGCACTTACTAAGTGGTTGTCACCAAATAGATGAAACATAGTCCTCACCTTCAAGGAGCTCACCTTCAGGCAAGAAATACCAGACCTGTGATCAGATTTTTACAGTGCAATCTGACTAGTATCCTTGGAGTGTTATGGTAAAATAGAGAAATGAGGTCAGGTTCACATATTAGAAAAAATTAGCTAAAAGCAGGCCAGAGAGGTACACCAGGGTGGTTCAGTGGTTGAACATCTGCCTTTGGCTCAAATCATGATCCCAGGTTCCTGGGATGGAGTCCTGCATCAGGCTCACTGCAGGGAGCCTGCTTCTCCTTCTGCCTGTCTCTGCGTCTCTCTGTGTCTCATGAATAAATAAATAAAATCCTTTAAAAAAAAAAAAAAAAACAGACCAGAGAATGGATTGGTTTGCTGGTATGGGGGAATAAGTAAAACTGAAGAGAAGTTCAAGAGATGGAAGACTATTTATTTGAGTAGCCCAGCGGTGTTAAAGCCCTACACTAACATATGGCAGTGTGATAGTAATGATAGTAAAGGCCATTAAAGAAATGGGATTGACAGAAGTTGGTGACTGAACAGAAAGAAAGGGAGAGGTATGGTGGCTGTTACTCCCACATATCTGTGTTGGGCTATTAGCTAGATAGGCCAGTAATTGAGATAAGATGCCCAGAAGAAAGTAAAGATTGTTCAAGTAGGGATGAATGTAGCAAATAAAATAATGTCACTGGTCAACACGCATATAGAGACAGATGCCAAAGAAGGAGATAAATAGGCAGGCCCCAGTGCAAGAGGAAGAGGTGGGCATTTGCTCTGGATTTGAAAGTAGAAGCTTTGAGCCTGGAAGAGTTTACCAGAAATGCCATGGGGACTTGGCTGGAGCTGAGGGGAAAGTCCTTGGGCTGAACTCCCACTTAAGCAACTGGTAAAGAGGGCCCTACTTGGGAGATGGAGTGGACAGGGAGATGAAGAAAACAAGAAGAAATTGTTTTTTCAGAATTAAAGAGTCCATAGCAAGCATTAGTTAATGGTATAAAATGCCGAAGAAGTATCACATAAGGAAGGGCCCACTGGATTTGGTCATCAGAGTCATTGGCAGTTCTTTTTTTAAAAAAAAAAAAAAAGATTTATTTATTTATTATTTATGATAGACACAGAGAGAGAGAGAGGCAGAGACACAGGAGGAGGGAGAAGCAGGCTCCATGCCAGGAGCCCGACGTGGGACTCGATCCCGGGACTCCAGGATTGCGCCCTGGGCCAAAGGCAGGCGCCAAACCGCTGAGCTACCAAGGGATCCCCTATTGGCAGTGCTTTTAAAAAAAAAAAAATTTATTTTATTGAAATTCAGTTCATTAACATATAGTATATTATTAGTTTCAGAGGTAGAGGACAGTGATTCATCAGTTGCCTACAGTACCCAGTGCTCACCACATCATGTGCCCTCCTTAATGTCCATTACCCAGTTATCCTAACCCCACCACTTACCCTCCAGCAACCCTCAGTTTGTTTCCTAGACTTAAGAGTCTCTCATGGTTTATCTCCCTCTCTGATTTTGTCTTATTTTATTTTTCCCACCCTTCCCCTGTGATCCTCTGTTTTGCTTCTTAAATTCCACATATGAGTGAGATCATATGATTAATTGCCTTTCTCTGACTAACTTATTTTGCTTAGCATAATACCCTCTAGTTCCAACCACATTGTTGCAAATGGCAAGATCTCTTTTTAATGGCTGAGTAGTATTCCATTGTATGTGTACGTGTGTGTGTGTGTGTGTGTGTGTGTGTGTGTGTGTACCACATCTTCCATTATCCATTCATCTGTCAATGGATATCTGGGCTCTTTCCATAGTTTAGCTATTGTGGACATTGCTGCTATAAGCATTGGGGTGCAGGTGCCCCTTCGGATAACTGCATTCATATCTTTGGGGTAAATACCTAGTAGTACAATAGCTGGGTGGTAGGGTAGCTCTCATTGACAATTCTGTGATAGAACATCTTCAAAGGGTATGAACACAACCTGATTACAGTGGGTTAAACCCTGAAAAGATGCGTTATCTTATCAAACAACGTGTTAGTGTATTGTGGTCTCTTTATCTACAAAGCACTTTGACAGTAAATCCAATAAAATTATTGGAACTGGACAACCCGGTGGCTCAGTGATTTAGCGCTGTCTTCAGTCCAAGGCCTGATCCTGGGGATCCGGGATCGAGTCCCACGTCAGGCTCCCCGCATGGAGCCTACTTTTCCCTCTGCCTGTGTCTCTGCCTCTCTTTCTGTGTGTGTCTCTATGAATAAACAGATAAAATCTTTTTAAAAAATTATTGGAACCCTTCAGTGAAAATATTCCATGCATACCAAAGTTAAAAATAATTCAGTAGGCTGTTACAGTGTATACTAAAATATTGCTTAATTTGTTAAGGAAAATTTTGTAAACAAAGAATAATATGATCAAATGAGTATAATATTAAAAAAGATTTTTTTTTTTCCTCTGCCTCTTTTTCCTCTTCCACCATTTGGACACAGATAGATAGCATTCAACTAATTCAAGAGAAAATTATAAATATTTGAGATTGGGACACCTGGGTGACTCAGCGGTTGAGCATCTGTCTTTGGCTCAGGGTGATCCCAGGATTCCAAGATCGAGTTCCACATTGGGCTGCCTGTGAGGAGCCTGTTTCTCCCTCTGCCTCTGTCTCTGCCTCTGTCTCTGCCTCTCATGAATAAATAAATAAAATCTTAAAAATAAATAAATAAATATTCAAGATAGAAGCTGCCTCATGTTGAGAAGTAAAGGAGATATTAATCAATTTGGATCCCAAACAGCAAAGAAAATTATGAGGAGAGGAGGATTGACTATGATTTAAAATGTATTTCTTGCTGCCCTCTTTAGTTAACCAAAAGAAACATATCTAACTAGAATGAAATGTATCCTGTTGCACAAAAAGGAATTCCATTTTTCACTTTATGGTTAAAATAATTTTATGTGTTTCATGTTTAATTTTGAACTGCATATTATGTGCGTTGATAAAGAAACCTTTCTTGTAGTTAAAATGGCTTTGTACTTTACACACATTGTTTGAATCTCATATGTAGAATAATGTGCATTCAAACTTACCCAGAAATAAGAATAAGTGTTTTAATAAATGATTTGGGGTGCTTTTTTTGCATATATAAATTAAGTGAAGATGAATGACATTTTCTGATTCTGAATCATTTATTGGGCAGCAAAAGAATGATTCTAATACATTCATTACCTTCACACAGAAGCATGGCTTTCCTCACCATAGAACCAACTCCTTAGATACACATTAGGGCTACATGCACAGTTTAAATTACTGAAAATTATTGAGGAAAATGTAACTAAAAAACTCCCTCCAGATTAAAAAGAAAAGCCATAATCCTTTCTTAATAAAATTAGTGTGAATAGAAAAAATTTTGTTTCTGTTTTGAAAAATGGGGCTCTTAATTCACCGATAATGTTTTGTTGGAGGTTACAGGACTTTTCATTTTGTGTGTTACTTTTTAAAAGTGAATGTATAAGTTAAGATACATTTATTTTGTGACTTCAAGCAACGGAAAAATGAGATCAAACTCTATTATCATCCTATATTGGACCTGATCTTATTTATGTATAATAATTTTGTTTCTATCATGGCCAGAACAAAATAGATCACCCATTTTATTTTTTACACTACATGTATAACACTAAAGATAGTACATGTACAAAAGTTGATTAAGATAAAGTCAAATGTGTTTATTTTGTAAGTGGCATTAGGATAAAATGTATATAGAACACCCTGGTGAAAACAAAATAGTTTTGAGTTTCGCAGTAACAACCTTGAAGAAATTTATTGTCTTACTGTCTCATCACCAAAATCACTAGAATAACAGTCTTGCTTCCAAATATGCAAAACTATCCCAGTTCTAAAGTGGCCTCTTCTTCTCTACAGTAAAAATCATCCTACCATGTGTGGTGGTAAGTGGATAAAAACACAGAAGTACAAGTCTGAAACCCTCACATATAAAAATGTTAAAAAAGAACCCAGTTTAAGTTTGAACCTACAAATTTCAATCACATTGAATTACAACCCAGATTTTATGCCTTCCCTAAAAAGAATGATTTCGATCATAATATTACCAAGGTTTTTAGTACTATCCATTATTCATGTCTTGACAAATTACTTGTGAGATATAGCTGGGAAATTAGAATGTATGTTCCCGGGTCAGGCACAGGTGTGATTTATGAAAGTCTAATTTTACAGTTTGTTCAACTGCCTTCATACAACACAGTTTAAAAAAACAAACAAAAAAAAACCCCAAATATTTTGATTTGTTTCCAATTTAAATACCAATTTAGGCTGCTCTATAATTCAAAGTAACAAAGTAGTTGAAAAATGATTCTCATTTATGGCTGGCATTTGATAGGACATTCTCTTTTATATCATACATGCATATTTATATACATAATAACTGTCTAATATCAAATGATATTTTAAAAACTCAGACCCCAAATCCATTATTATTTGGCTTGTACCATGATTTCTGAAACTGAGTCATATCTATATTTACTTTGTTTATTTTGTCCAAACATTTTTCCTTCTTTACCAGGTCTGTAGAATAAGTGGTAAAACTCATTTTGTTCAACTTATATTTATACCGCAAAAAAATAATTATTTTATTTTAAAGGAATACATAGATGTGACCCCATTAAAGAAAAAATAGGTTTAGTGCCTTTTCTCTTTTTCTCTAAAATATCAACATATTGAGTGACCACATGTCCTGGTTGCAAGAAGAGTCTCATGTTCTACCTGTTGGCCTGGCCAATAGCCTCTTCTGTCATTTTGTAGTGTCTCGGTGTGGACAATAAATTACCCAGCTACCCTTTCAATACATAATTTGCCTAAATTCACTTAATTTTATGATGCTACATTTTCAACATTTATATAATACGCGTAATTACTTCTAAACTTAATAAAGACTGCCATGAATGTGAAATTACCACCATCATTTTACAAATACAGAATTCATCCTAGTGGTGACTAAGGGTCAAAATGAACACCTTTTGTGGTTGCATACATCTTTCTGGCAAGAAACTAGTGATGTAATTAAATCAACCTCTATAGCCAGAAAGAAAAAGAATTTTGCATCTGAAGAGCCATTTATTACCTGCTTATTACTCTGTAGCCAGAATCTAATCATCAGCCCTTTTAAGAGATGGACAAATTACATTGCCAAACCCAAATTGCTATTTGAGGTAAGTAACCTGATTTGAATGGATTCTGATGATTCTCTAAAGAGAAGAGGAAAGGGAAAAAAATGAAATATTTTCCTTATAGTATTTTAAGGTGCCCTTTACAATTGCCCAATCTTTTCTAAAGTATTTAGATATTTTTTTAGAGATTTTATTTATTTATTCATGAGAGACACAGAGAGAGGCAGAGACAGGCAAAGGGAGAAGCACACTCCCTGCAGGGAACCTGATGTGGCATTTGATCCCAGGATCCCAAGATCACAACCTGAGCCAAAGGCACACACTCAACCACTAAGCCACCCAGGTGCCCCAGTATGTAGATTTTTAGAACTTTCATAGTGTCATGTTATGTCTAACAGAAAAAGGATATAGGAAATACACTCATTCAAATAAATATTGAATACCTACTCTAAATAAAACCCCCATCCTACAGTCAATATGCCCCTGCTCTTTCAGCTGGAGGGTGACCTCAATTACCAGAATTGACTGTATGAAGTCGGGACCCTGATGCTGTCAGTTCATAGGCAAAACAGCACAAGGACCACATTACCCCTCAAGTGGAATGATAGATTTGGGGGCCCCCGTGGAGATTTCTGATTTAGCTGCTCTCGTGTGGGACCCAAGAATCTGCATTTTAAATAACAATCCCTAATAATTAATGAACAGGTTGCCATTTAGGAAGCATCATCCTAATGGTATAAAAGCCTTTGAGCATGTTGACCTTGCTCAGCTTTTTTGTGTCAAAATGCATAACAGCAGAGATAGGAAGCATAAAAGCTGAACAAGCAAACAATAAATTAATAAAATGTGAATCGAGGCATTGCCGTGTGAAAAAAATTCACCAGCTCAGCAAACTTTTGCTGGATATTCATAGTCTTCACCTTTGAAGTAGATGGTGACAGCCTCCAAGGGTGAGGAGCTGGGATCTTGAAAGCTGTGTTGTGGGCTAGATAGTTAAAGGGGGAATGGAACCACTGCCTTACCGTAACAAGCAGAGTTGTAGCCTGTGACTTTGAATTTGCAACAGGCCCTTTCAGCTTCATTTTTGGACAAAGAGGCGTTGTAGTCATAATTAAAATAGCTCTTAATGAGAGTGACTGTGTGGGCAGGAACAAAGAAGAGAGAATAATTTTCTATGCGTAACATTTCCAAAATGCCATTGCTATGTAGGAGAAACATTTATGTGTTTGTAAAATGCACTGGCTTTCTCAGAATCCAAGAAATCACAGATTTAGATGGATTTTTAAGGGTCATCTGTTCTACCCCTAATCCTCATCTACCCAACACCATACATGAAACATAGCAAATAAATTCAGAAGGAATTTGATTAAAGCAGACCTCTTTGATAATCAGAGCTAATATATATCTCTCCAAAACTCTACTTCGTGCGTCAAGAAAAACTAGTTGTTATTATCAACTATTGTGACTGTGGATTATACATCGAGTCAAACATGCTGAGAAAACTGATTTTTAAAGCAAGTGTTTATTAAGTACATACCCTATGTTAGTTGCTTTATAGGGAGTGTCTTATTAGATTCTTATGAAGTTGGTGTTATTTAGACAGATAAAGAAATTTAGAGATACTAAGTTACTTAATTGAAATCTCACCGTTACCACTAAAATTCAAAACCAGGTCTGTCTGACTCCAAGACAGAAGCAGAAATGCCATGCAAACATTTGGAATGATGGTCCAAATATGCCTAAAAGAAAAAAAGAAGTCTGAAATCATCAAACAATTCATAAATTAGCTGATGGACTTCTAGAGTCAGACAAATGCGATTTGAAGTCCTACTTCTATCATGTGTAGGACCTTTGGCAAAGATCTGAGCCTCTCAGTGCTCTATGATTTATAAAATAGAAATAAAATTTCACAGAATTCTTATTAAAACCCTTGGTACAGCACCCAGTGGTGTGCTATCTGACAAGTACATGCCACTCCAAACTAGAAAAGAAGTACTTCTTTGCTAGACTGTAGTGATATAAGAAAGTTCCACATTAAAAAAAAAAAGAAAGAAAGTTCCACATTCATTTTGGGTCAGTGGAATTCAGGATGTACATATCTCAGATGGAGTTAAGCCTGTGGCATATTGTGAATATCATGTGAAATACACGTGAAGTGTACCTGTGTATCATGGCTAAACATCAATACTGTAGGTGGCAAGAAAGGATAAATAAAGTAAATCAGTGCATCTTTGTCCCATTAGCCTCCAGATTAGGGAATTTAGAGATAATGAGACAGAGACTTCTCAATCTAGTCTAATATTCTGGTTGTTAACTAGCTAAATCTGAGATCCTAATAAATAATTTGACCAAAAGCCATGTTGGAAGTCAGTATTAGGGGTTAGTTCCAGAATAAGAATAAAGCTGTGTAGCTCCTGGTCCAGTGCCATACCTTCTGTTTTCCTTTTTCTTATAACAAATATACATTGGTTTGGCAGTTTTTTGCCCAGAATCTTTAAAATACTTTAAGCACTCTATTCTAAGAAAATAACCCCAAATGGGTCAGACTTGGGGGAGGATGGGAACACCAAATGCATGAAGAAATACTCTGAATACTCATGGAAAAATTCTCATTTTTTTTTTATAAAAGCCTCCTTTAAAAAAATACTCATATTTTCTACAATGGCACAAAATCTGAAGAACCACAATAACCACCCACCCTGTCCTATTCTAGAAGTCTTTTCTCAAATGTTAGCATCTCTGTGGTCCCCATCCTAACCATTCTATTAAATTGGTCTCCTTCCTGCAACTCTTATCCTCGCCCTTCTCCTGGTTTTTTTTTTTTTTTCACTTAACAGGTACCACTTTTCAACATACACACAATTTACTTATTTTGTGTTTATCGACCAGCTCTTCACAAGGACATAAATCTCAAAAAGGCATACATTTTTGTCCCTTTTTCATTGATGTTATTTCACATCACCTAGAACAACCCAGTAAGAGTTTAGTGATGTTTGTGGAAGAAAGGAATGATCTCCAAAACTAGGAGACTAGATTAGTAAATTAGGGTATGATATTTTATTCTACTTGTTTTAAGTGGTCATGAAATTTAGAAAACAAATGTAAAAAATCTAGAATATGCCATTAAGTGAATAAAACCGACATTCAAGTTCAAATAAACACTTGGAAGGGGAGACCACATAAAACTGTGTGTTGGGAAAAAAAAGAGAGGGAAAAGGGAAATGAAAAAAGAAAGTAGATTTTTTTGGTTTTGTTTTTCATTTTTAAATATATCTCATTGCATTTGAGAGCTATTGCCAGGTATAGAGAAAGGGCAGTGAGAAGAGAAAGAACTGTGATCGTGAACATTCTGTCCTTGTGACCTTGGGATGCCATGGCCCATACTCCTTGTCTGAATCCTTGGCATCTTTATCTAAAATGAAGATAGAACTTTTTAGCCAAGGAGCATATCAGGGCTTAGTTTTCCTCTTACTTCCAGAAACATGTGATTTGAAGAATTGGCTCAGGAATCACAAGTTAAGTAGTTTCACTTTAGCCAAAGATTCAGTTTTGTTCCCGTTCCCCTTCTCCATCCATAGTCCATCCTGATCTACCAAATTCCCTTTGCTGGTATCCACGTCTGTGGGTCCTGTAGCTGTTTTTCACCACTCCTCTCTGCCAACATCCTCCTACTCTTGTCTTGGTCCCAGGCTCACGCCTTGTTTAGCTTCTGTCTCCAGTTTGTGCGTGGGTGCTCACCTGAACAAATAAAGTCAGGGCGTGGAGCAAGTCCAAGGCCAGAGAAGTCCAGAGCGGCTGAGGACACTCGACTACTCTCTCCTCACCCTACATTTCCCTGCATCTTAAGCCCCGTGCCCACACCCACTGCTCTCCATCAACCTTTCTGCAGCAACCTCGGGGTGGTTCCCTCCTACACTTCATGTTTCTGCAAAACAGGGCTAGTGCTTTTCTTGCTTGTGGCATTTGCACACCCCCAGTGATGCTTCACATGCAGATATCCTTGCCTGTCCCCTCCCTGATTCCCAACAACCACAGTTCTTTATTTCTCTCTTTGCAGTAAGCTTATTGCTCCTCATTATCTCCACTAGAGAAGACAAGACTTCCTTATAATCTTCATGTCAGCTGCTCAATCCCCAGGTTCATGTAATTTTAGAATGAAAAGGAATCTTTAAAAGCCACCTAGTGAGGGGTACCTGGGTGGCTCAGTGGATTAAGGATCCAACTCTTGATTTAGGCTCAGGTCATGATCGCAGGGTCATGAGTGAAACTCCCATTACCACTCCATCAGTACATTGATTGCTAGGTGCATGATAGCTGTTTGGGAAATATTTGCCATCAATAAATACTGAAAAATCAGTCTCTACATACCAAGTTTTTGGTTATCTTTTATTCATATATATTTATAAAAATCAATGAGTAATCATGGATAAGGCTGGCCTTGAGAAGGCATTGAGGTAAAACTGAAAAATCTGATTTCAAATCAACACAGCTGACATAGGGAGGAAAAAAAGATAAGTTACTGACACAAGAATGAGCAGAAATTGGCTAAAATTACAATGAAAAGATTACATAGAAATAATAATATCTTCTACCACTAAGAACTGTTAAATAATGGAAGGTTGCTAAGGAAAGCAGAAAAATGACAGTACTTGAGGTTAGCAACGTATCTGGTATGATTCATTGCGTGATTAAGTTAGGCTTTCTTCGATGGTGTAAAATAGAATAAGTATGTTAAATAGTTCCTCCTCCAAGAGTCTGGGAAAGGTTAGATTTCCATTTCATTAGAAAATGTAAAATGATTATAAGGAGCAAGCCCCTAACCTACATTAAAATTGCTAACATAGCCACCTTAACACTACCCCAGAGATGATAACTGTATTAGCTTTTTGCCAGGACAGCTGATTTTTTTTAATGATAATTTTTAATCATCATTTTTTTTAATTCCAGGCTTGTAAATTTTATAGTTCCCAATGGCATGTGGTAAACTACAAATATGAACAATATTCTGGAGACATCCGACAGTTACCCCGGTAAGAACCTATCAAGAGTACCCCCTGGGTTTTTCCATGTATAAAATATGTTCTCTGTTTAAGTTCTACCATTGTTTACAAATACATGTATGTTAATCTAGTGTCATGGTATATTTTACAAAATTTAAAAATAAGAGTCACGATAGAACATTTTGTTCAACAACGTACATTTTCTTGTATACGCACAGAATCGATTGTGAAGTGTAAATTATTCTTATTTAATTTTTGAACAAAGTCTTAAAGTATCATTATATCATCCTTTTGTGAGTTGTTATTTCAATATCAGATATAACAGGGCTAGAAAAAGAACAGTTTGGACCAAAACATTTTTCTGACTATATTCTGTATTTAGCATTCAGATTTGCCACTGGTTTCATGTTTTTTCACACCGTGATATCAAAAGTCATGAAAATAAACAACTTCTACAGAAGTGATATATGTTTAAGAACAGCAAAAAGGGAAAAATAAACAGCTATTTTTTTTTGTGCGTGTGGACTGTGGGGAAATAAAGTGTTTAGGAGAGGATGTCTTTATTCTGCGCCCATTCAAATGTCACCTTCACAGACAAGCTCCCCTGGCCTACTACTGGAACTACAGTAGTCATTTATTCAAGTGTCTGTGTCTCCCAGTAAAGCAAAATCCCCAAAGGACAGGGACTTATTCTTGCAGAATCCCCTGCAGGCTAGGAGAATGCCTGGCCCATGGTCAGTGTGCAATAATTACTTAGTGGATAAGTAAACTAAATGAATACAAATTTTGAAATACATCACTTTTGGGTGGGATTGGAGTGGCTCAAATTCAAAGAACTGCAATGAATTGGAATCTCCTAATGCATTGGGTCATCCAACTAAAATGATGCAAATAACCCAGAAAAAATATTTATGACAATCAAAAGTGAAGTTGTCAGTAACACTTTCCTCAAGCAATGATGTTGAGAAGATACACATCACATCTAACTTTTTAGTGGATATGTGGTTTAGATTGGGGCACGATTGGCCCAGATATCCTGAGCCCCCAGAAACAACTGTTCCAGACTCAGATACTTGAAAGGGCTGCTCTCAGCTCTCTAAAGCAGAATTGGAAGGAGCTATGGAATAGCTCAGAGAAGGTGCCATCTGAGCTCGATCTGCAGGAACAGTAGCTACCAGCACCGTGATCTTCAGAAAGGATTTCCCAGGGGAAGGAGCAAGAGCAGATGCCCTGACTTGGGAACCAGCGTGGTCTCTTGAGCAGAATGAAGCTGGAATTGAGGGTTAGAAGAGCTGTAAGCTGAAACCAGAGAAGGAGACAAGGGGCCTGGTGGGCCCCAGAAAAGAGCTTGGATTCATTCTCACCACGACAGAAGACTGAGGAAATTTTAACCTACAGTGTGATGTGATCCCGTTTCCTTCTTTAAAAGATCACTTGAACTACTCTAAGGAGAATGGGATTGTAGCAGTGAGTATACAAGAAGAAGAAGAAGGAGAAGGAGAAGAAGAAGAAGAAGAAGAAGAAGAAGAAGAAGAAGAAGAAGAAGAAGAAGAAGAAGGAGGAGGAGGAGGAGGAGGAGGAGGAAGAGGAGGAGGAGGAGGAGGAGGGGAGGAGGAGGAGGAGGAGGAAGAAGGAGGGGTGGAGGGAAAAGAGGCCATTTATTTTTCAGCTGCATTACAAAGTAAAGAGCAAAACAACATTCCCCCAAAACAGCAAACTTTTTTTGCAAACCAGTGAACATTAACTTTTACCAAATCGCTGAACATCCTTTTAAATCCAGGTCACTCCTGATAGATAGCCTCCTGTAACTTCGTGTTGGCAAGGTCCCACTGCATGCTGGGCTTTCATGAGTAATTGCTATATTTGGGATGTCCGTGCAGTAGTCACACTGTTTGTAGGCACAACTGAAAAACAAAGCATTTTTTAACGTTGAGACTTCCTCTTTCTAAAAAAAACTGTTCTGAGAAGTGGTTACGGTGTGGAAGCTGTGTCCCAGCGGTTGGAAGACCTCATGGGAAGTGAGATACTGTAGAAAGAGACATTTAACTGCCCTTCCAAGTATGTGCTTTCCTGCTGACATCAGGTCTGTTGAAATCTTTAGTGGCTTTCTCCCCACACACCTTTCTTTATGTCCATGATGCCACCAAGCAAAATAAATAAATGAAAGGTTTCACCTTCATGGTATGGAAACAGTGAGAACAGGGCCTGGATGTTAGCCTTGAATTAGAATTCTCATGGAGCATGAGAAAAAATGCACGAGAAGCAAGATTAAGGTAACCAAAATATTGTTGAGAATTTCCCTTAATTAACTAAGGGAAGTTGATACCAAGAAGGGGAAGAGTAACCCTGCCACAAAGTAGGAGATTTTAATGAACTATGTATATTCAGAGTGAAAATCAAAAGTTCTAGAATATAATTCTCACACATCCCCTGAACTAATGAAGACTGTTAACACTGAAGAGAAAAATTATTTTTGAAATGATGTTACAAAGCTAAGCACTCCCCATTAAAGACTACACATATTTAGGTCAGTAGCGGAAACAGATAATTTCCTTGGCCTTCAGAGGCTATTAGAAGTAAATCATGTTCATGCCTCCTGGATTAGAAGAATTCTCCTATGTCTGCTACCAATTTAAACTGATCATTTCTTTTTAAGGGTTGCTGAGGCTCCAAAATAAAAATGTGCAATTATGGTAGACTGAAAAGAGGATTGCGTGTTTATCTCCCTAATTCTTATTCTTAAATTTGAAATTGTGTTATTATTAACTCTTAAGAACCTCACTTTTTTTAAGTGTCTGTTCATAGAAAGATACTGGAGAGAAACATTATTTCAGGCTAGAGTGCAAAATGTAAGCCTTCACAATAAAAATCAGCACTGAACTTGGGATTCCCAGGAGACAAGAATGATAAAAAGTTACGATGTCAGAGGAGCCAAGAATATACTGCAGGAAAAGGACAGTCTCTTCAATAAATGGTGTTGAGAAAACTGGACAGACATGTACAAAAGCTTGGAACCTGACCCTATCATACACTATCCACAAAAGTTAACTCAAAATGGATTAAAGACTTGACTGTTATACCTGAAACCATAAAACTCCTGGAAGGAAACATAGGAGAGAAGCTCCTTGACAACTGTCTTGGCAATGATTTTTTTTGGATCCAACTGCATTCAAACAAAAATAAACATGTGGAACTACATCTAACTCAAAAGCTTCTGCATGGCAAAGGAAATCCATCAATGTAATGAAAAGGTAACCCAGTGAATGGAGAAAATATCTGCAAATCATATATCTGATAAGAGGTTAATATCCAAACAAGGTAATATAGAACCAAGGCATACAACTCAATAGCAAAAAAATAAATAAAACAATCCAATTTAAAAACGAACAGAGGATCTGAATAGACATTTTTCCAAGGAAGACAGGCAGTGGCCAACGAGTACATGAAAAGTACTTATCATTGGGAAATACAAATATTCATCAGGAAAACACAGATCAAAGCAGCAGTGAGATATCACCTCACACCTATTACAGAGGCTAGTATCAAAAAGACAAAAATAAGTTGTAATGAGGACATGTCAAGAGGGGAGCCCTCATGAACTATTGGTGGGAGTACAAACTGGTGCGGCCACTAAAATTGCACCCTCAAAAATTAAAAAATAGAACTACCGTATGGCCTAGCAACTCCACTTCTGGGTATTTATCCAAAGAAAATAAAATGCAAATTTGAAAAGATATGTGCACCCCTGTGTTCACTGTAGCATTATTTACAATAGCCAAGACATGGAAATAATCTAAATGTCCATCGATGGATGAATGGATAAAGAAAAGGTGAGATATTTAGATAAATAAATAGATCTATCAATCACTGAGGAGCATGGCCACAATTGTGATCCATAGTTTCCAAGAACAGATGCCTGCCAGATTGCTGTTTTGTAAGAAAGAGTAAGTCCCGTTGGCAGAAGAGAATAGAATAAGAAGTTCAGAAAGGGATAGAATAGTGTCAAGGTGAAAGGCACTAACAGGAAATAATTAGTATATAGCATAGGAACACCCCTGAACCAGATGTTCCCAAAGACATCTTCAAGTTTGTCTCTGCTGCCTCTCCCTGAGTTTTTCCGTACACATTCCTCTATCTTTCACTTGGGATGTTTTATTAATACTCCCTTTATTGCCTTGCCATCATTTTAAGAATTTTGGAACACTCATGTTCCCTTCTCTGCAGACAAAATACTTGGAGTCATTGCTCTGAAATCAGCCGTAGGAATCTGCCTCTGAATCTCAGGCAATGTGTTGCATTTTATGGAATGAGGAAGAGAGCAGAGGGTTGTGTTTAGGGGCTTTTGCCAATCAAATGGAAAGGTGAAAAGGTCTACTCCAACTTCAGGAATGTCAAGATGTTTGTTAAAGAGAAAAGGGGTATTTTGGGTAGGACAAGAAAAATTTCCCAGCAGTTCTAAAATAGCACTGTCATCTGCCACTGGCTCAGCTTTTGCATAAACATGACCCTAACCCAAAGAGGCAGAGCAAGTTAACATTAAGGAAAATGGGCACAGATATGCTTAAGTATCTATAAGGCTGTGTAAGAAGGAGAAAAGAGTACAGGTACCCCAGGATCCTTTGGAAGAGAACAATGGCTTCATTCTTACTTAACACACTTATTAAAGATGGTTTGGATTAATTTATCCTACATACAAGAAGTAGCATTTTGGAAATAGGACTTCTCATCGCACCTCTTGCACTGTGTGTTTATGTGAGTAGCTGTTACAGATTTCATTTTCTTCTCAATACAACAGCGAGACTAGACTAGACTGGAGTTCTAGGGTTTGTGTACAAATGTCTGGTTACACACATACATAATTTAATAAAAAGCAGTGTGCTTCTTAGTACATATTTAGACTTCACTACAAACGTTCTGCTATCTTCGTAGAGATTTTTGAACTTCTTTGAACTTGCAGATAAGTCATGGATGAAGAAGGTTGTATTATGTATTTATGAATATGTTTCTGGAATTTGGAATAATGCATACCCATTCGAGCAAATTCATATACATCAATGCACAAATGTTTATTCCATGCTTACCATGTGCAAGAACCTATGGAGGAGACAATCTTAAAATAACACATTTCCTACCACCCTTTTTTCAAGCCTCTGGCTTTTAAATAAGCCCATTACCATTTACAACTACTTACCTGTGGGTCTTTGGATTTCTTTTTTTTTTTTTTTTTTGGATTTCATATCAAGACCACACAACCAAAACAAAATGGATTCATAGGGAACAGGGCTGAAGTGAGACCCCAGATATCATCCAATATCAACTACTGTGTACCCCAGAATAGCTTTATTTTTCTTAGTTATTGATTTCAGTGGCAAGTAACTTACCTGAATTTGAATTTATAAAACAAATTCACAATAGTAATAAGGTCATTTTAAAAAAACTGTTTAGGGGTGGCCCAGTGGTTTGGCACCTGCTTTTGGCCCAGGGCATGATCCTGGGGTCCCGGGATCGAGTCCCACATCGGGCTCCCTGCATGGAGCCTGCTTCTCCCTCTGCCTGTGTCTCTGCCTCTCTCTCTCTCTCTCTCTCTCTCTCTCTTTCTTTGTGTCTATCATGAATAAATAAAGTAATAAATAAAATAAAATAAAATAAAAAAGTAAAAAACCTGTTTAACATACTGGAGGTGTCTCTTAGGATGTTGATTGTCAAAAAATGTGTTTTAGCATCACCAAAATGCCTTCCAAAAACAGCTTTAAATTCTACCATTTTGTATTCTTTCACTTCTGTGATCTCCTTGTTCACCTTGCCTATCATTGCTGCAATCAGCAAATGCGTATAGAGCATCTCTAACAGTAGGAAAATACAAAGCTGGGGGAGGTGGAGACAGGACTCCATTGGAGGCCCTGCCTTTAAGAAACATGTCATCTGGCCAGACTGAGAGGCACAGTCAGTTGAGCATCAGGCTCTTGGTCTTGGCTCAGGACCTGATCTCAGCATTGTGAGATTGACCGCCCAGCTTCCAGCTCCACACTTAGCATGGACTGCTTGAGATTCCTTCTACCTTTCCCTCTGCCCCTTTTCCCCCTTCTCTGAAACAAATTAAAAAAAAAAAAAAACTTTAAAATAAAAAAAAGAGAAGTAATCTAGTGAAGGGTAAGACAGATGCACAAACAGCAGATTCAGGTAAGCATCAGAACAGACATATGTCTGGCATCTACAGGGAGAGAGTTGTAATTTGTAGAGTCTAGGGATCCCTTCGTGGCAACTACTTTGAGGGCATGAACAATTTTTAGACTACAATGGAATATTATTTAGCCTTAAAAAAGAACGAAATCCTGATACATGCCACAACATGAATGAACCTTGAAGACATTGTACAATAACTGAAATAAGACAGACAGAAAATGACACATATGGCATGATTCCACTTGCATGAGGTAACCCAGAATAGTCAAATACATAGAGGCAGAAAGCAGAACAGTAGTTACCAGGGGCAGGGGAAAGGAGAGATGCAGAGCTATTGTGTAATGGGGACAGTGTCATTTTGGGAATGAAAAAGGTCTAGAAATAGACTGCGGTGATGGTTGCACAATAATGTGAATGTACCTAATGCCACTGAACTGGATACTTAAACATGGTTAATATCATTATTTTCCTGTTATGTATATTTTATCACAGTTGAAAAAAAATACTCTTATCACGTAGAGAGAATGTGACTCTGATCCCAGGCTTTTCCATTTTAATGGTGAGGTCAGTGTTCTTTCTTTGCTCCAACTTGCCCTGCTGTGAACCGGAAATGGGTATTACCAGGCCTTTCAGAGGGAAAGTAAAGAAATATTTGAACCCATTTGAATGCATTGAACCCCTATGTGAACGCAGTCTGGTAATTTTATGCATGTTTAAGTATAAAGAGTCCTTGGTCATGCCCCTTCTTATCTGGAATACCATCAACATAGGAAAAGATTTGGGATAGGAGTAACTGAATGAGTGCCCTTGGGCTTTTTTTTCTCAAAAGTCAGATTCTGAGGTTGCTTCTACACAATACAGATCACCTTAAAGAAAATATAAATATTCCATGCAAATTCTACATGTAGGGTTTCCTTGCTAGGTGTCAAGGACTGCCTGAACCTTGGATGCTTGTTGATCACCTTCCTTCAGCCGCGAGTTATGAAATAAAATCAAGACAAGGACGTTTGTTTTGTCCTGTTTTACCATTTATAGTATCAGGTGCACACTCTTGCTCCTGTGGGCTGCTCAGCTTTCCAGTGCTACCATAGCAATGCACCAAGGGAGCACAATGCCAGGAAATCAGGTTGGGGTGGACTTTGGGAGAGGCCACAGTTAGGAGAGCAGCGCAACCTAGTGGCCAGAGCACAGACGGGTTCTAGGAACATGGTTTTTCAATGGCCATCTGGTACCCTTAAAGGCATGTGAGACAAAGGCAAATCGGAAATGAAAACATCACTACTTCATATTCCACTGCAGAATGTGGACGAAGGAAAATAAAAGCCACCAAACCTTTAAAAAGATTGTGCTTGCCCTCGTGTCCTTCAAGAAGGCATGTGTAAATCTGTATAGTGAGCAGCTCCATGGTTTAAAATAGAGATTCATTTGCCAGCGATAAGATGTAACAGTGTATGGGAAAGTTAGCACGTCCAAAGGAAGTAGGCCCCTCACAAGATTACATCATTTTTATTTAAAAAGACAAGAGTTGTTACCTAGGGAACTGTGGAAAACGAAAGCCATGTCTCAAAGGACAAATCAGAAATTATTTTTTTGTTTGTTTGTTGTTTGTTTGTTCTTAACACCAGAGCAGAATACAAACCAGAGAAACTTCCCTCACATTCCTTTGAGGTTGACCATGAAGACGCTGATAAGGATGAAGTAAGTAAATTGTTGAAAACGAAATGTTGAAAACGGGAGGAGGAGAATTAGTTCCTTTCACTAGAGCAGTTCACATTCTGACCAGTTTTACGTAAAAGCCGCAGTAGCTACTTGTGTTAGGGCTTTTAGCTACAATGAGCCACAGTTTGTTTTGAAATTGAACATGATGGTTTAAGATGAGTCAATGAGAGAAAAAGGAGGTTCATTTTCAAGTGCTGTGTCTAAGATCTGGGATGCACAAAAGATTGCTGTCATGCCAGTGATGCCTTTTCTACAGGATACCACCTCCCACTCGTCCTCCAAGGGCGGTGGGGGAGCGGGAGGAACTGGAGTTTTCAAGTCTGGCTGGCTCTACAAGGGGAATTTTAACAGCACCGTGAACAATACCGTTACTGTTCGGGTAAGGAGACATCGAGACTCATCTTTGTTTCTGCCAGCTTTCTTGACACCCCCTCCTTCGGTCAGAGCACAGAGGAGAGTCATTTGCATTGAGTTGATGTTTCATGTCATAGTTTATGAGAAGGGAGGATGCTCTTCTCTAGAACAGTGCCCTGGGAATGGAGTGTTCTGGAAGGAATTAGAAAAATTCTAATTTCTGTGAGAGCACACCGCAATGTGAACGACCTCTGTATATCTTTTCCTTTATTCAGTCCTTCAAAAAGCGCTACTTCCAGCTGACTCAGTTGCCAGATAACTCCTACATCATGAATTTTTACAAAGATGAAAAAATATCCAAAGAACCCAAAGGCTGCATCTTTTTGGATTCCTGTACAGGTGTGGTACAGGTGAGTAGAAATCCCTCTTTTTCCTTGAGTCTTCTCCCCCACTTCTTGGGTTTTTTAATCAGTGAGTGTGTTCATCCAATCATCAGTCACTCATTCCGTGTTTATGGAGTATCTGATATGACCCAAGAACCATTCTAGACTAGGGATTCAGTGGAAAACAAAGCAGCCTCGATTTTTGCTTTCACAAAACTCACTTCCAATAAAGAAAGAAAAACAGAAAATAAGCAAAGAAAGAAATCAACGGAATGGAATCAGCTGGTAAAATCTGGAATAAAGAAAATTTAAAAAAAGAAAAGAAACAGGGCTATGGAAGGGAGAGAGACAAATGGTAAGGTCGGAAAGCAATGTTAATGTTCTAGAAGTGAGAAGAACATTTTCAAAGAGAAATTATTTGACCTAAAACTAAAGAATGAGCAGGACAGCAAGTGCAAAGGTCCTGAGGCAAAACATGCAAGTTGGGTGAATTTGAGGCGAAGGGGGAAATGACTGCTTGTGTGGTGACAGTGTAGAGAGCCACTGAGCTAAAGAATTCAGTAAGATAATATATAAACCATATAGTTCACTATACTTCATAAATACTATCTTTATTGTCAGGTAATAGAGAGGAAATCTGCAGCGTACATAGACAGAATCTTCCTTTTAAAGAGATTTCCTTCAAAGACAAGGATTATATCGATTCCCAAAAACTTAATTTCAGGAACAAACTCAGTGCTTTTCACAGACAATGCTGTTCTGCAAGGTCTTGGTCTTCAGTCTATTGTTTAAGCTATTCTTTGTGACATGGACCACTGTGGCAAAGGGAAGCAAAATAATTTCATAGACTTCTTTGGACATCTTGCTTTCATTTATTCTTTCCGCTCTGCTGAAATAAGTATCCTTACTCCTTCTTACATAAAACCTGAAGCAACTGAATGTTATAGCAATTTCATCTTGAATTTCACAGAAAGACGCTGGCTCATTGAGCTCAAGGACTGTGTTTCTGGTCACAGGTCACTGAGAGCAGATCCCTTCCCACCGAGCCACAGGCATCCACAGAGCTTGCTCCATAGCCAGATTACATCTTGGATTAATACCAGGGGCACTTGGATATGCAGATGCAAAATGGAGTTCTCTCCAGTCACTTAGGCCTAGCCTTTTTCTGGATGGTTTATCTGTTAAAATCTGGAATTCCTCCAGAAAGTAATAATGCTGAACTTTAAAAGGAAAGAATTAATTAAGTGTTGCTGAGCGCTGGGCTGGAAGTGAAAGATAATTGTGTTTCAATGCAGACTCCAGCTTTCCATATGGAAAGGGCAATAAGGGTCTTAATGGAGGGTGGAGATAGTTTTCTATTGCTGATCCCGAAGGAAACTCTGGCTTTAGAACTATCAAGTGGAACTTTAGCGGCAGGTTAAAGATCAATGATTACATTTTATAGACATTGAACTACAAAAATTTAAATAGTGCCTTTTCCATTTTTTCCTTCAAAGCTTGCTCTAGCAAATGCATTATCATCTTTTAGGAAGTATCACTGTAGCCCATGCTACATATCAAGCTTGCAGAGATACATATTAATATGAAATTGTTACTTCGAAGAATTCTAGAACTCGGTGTTGAGCACACACCTTAGCGCTCGAATCTGACTCTTTACTACAGGAACCTTTTCTCCATCTGGTCTTAGACTTTGCCTCAATCTCTGCTTAAGTGACACATTGGATCTGGAGAGTGTCTTTTAGGAGAAGACACAGCTTGGGGCTCCCACAGGTCAGCATTCGAATCCCGGTTTCACCACTGACTATTGGAGGCTTTGAGTATGTTACTCAAGCTGTGAGCTCAGATTCTTCATCTGTAAAAACTAAAATAATATGCTAGCATGTGAAAAGGATCTGGGAGACAGTGTGTCTTAGGTCATTCTTCCCCTCGTCTTATAATAGAACAAATGTGATTTCACTCCTTGGAGAGTCACAGGTAGAAACTTTACCAGGTGAGTTGTCATGCGAAGGAAACTTTATTTGCAGCAAATCCGGAGATCCCAGGGAATCATTTCCAAAGCTGGGAATCCCCAGCAAGAGTGAGTGGGTTTCCTTTATTTAAGGTTGCTTAAAATATTTAGAAAGGGAAGCCTTGTCGGTATGTTTAGAGGCAGGTATAAGGTCATATATGTGTCTTAAGGAGACATGCCTATACATATAATGTATGTTATGTAAATGAGTCTTGTGCTCCTATTTAGGCAGAGATTTTTTTTTTAAGGATTTTATTTATTTGAGAGAGACAGAGAAAGCATTAGTGGGGGGAAGGGGCAGGAGGAGAGGGAGAAGCAGGCTCCCAGCTGAGCAGAGAGCCCAATGTGAAGCTTGATCCCAGATCTCAGGATCATGACCTGAGCCCCAGACAGATGCTTAACCAACTGAATGACCCAGGTGCCTCTGGGCAGAGATTTTAATATTATAATGAGGTAAAGGTAATTGTTATTCTGTGGGTCCTTTCATGGTCCATCTGCATGGGGCAGGTGGGGGTGTTGGGAATTGAGCTCCAATTGGTCTGGACATCCTAGGCCATGGGAGCTCTTCGTTCAAGCAATTAGTGCTTGAGGAGTAGTTTTGGTTTCCATCACGGAATGGTATGCCCTTCAGGTCTTTTGCCTGAGTTAAGAGATAAGCTGGAAAGAAAAGCTTAAGGAAAAATGTAGGACAAACGTCAGTGAGTAGAAGCAAGTGAGCAGTAAAGGTCAGATCTAGCTGATGATAGTCTTTCCATTAAGTACAAAGGTCACTACTTTGATAGATGGACATTCTACTGTGGAAAGGCCTTCCTAGAAAATCTCAATTCACCTTCCTGAAATTTCTACTTAAATACGCTTATTTATTCATTTATTTTTATTCATTCATTCATTCGACAAACTTATTTAGTCCCTATGACATAGTAGGAACTGTACTGAGACGTTGGGAGTTCCCTGCTGAAGTCATAACCAGAGAGAGATACAGGCTCATTCCTAACTATTACACAGTGTCACAAAAGCTATAAAGGGCACTGTCTGTTGAATGTTCTAGGAGCACAGAACAGTGATGAACAGCTCTGGGTCAGCTCGCAGGACTCCCCAAGGTAGATTTTCCACATTAAAGCACAGATGAATAATCCTACTTCATTTTTCAGTGAAAGCCATGCAAATATTTGGGAACATTTATTACATCTGTTAAAGAATTCAGGTCTATACCCCCTCCCCCATTTCTATTCCTGTTTATCAAGAACTTGTAATCCTTGATGGTGGGAAGACCTCCAGCTTCTTGAGGTCACTTTGGGAACACAGACATCTGGGTTACTTATCACTTTGTATCTGGATCCTGGTTATTACATGTTTGCTTGTAGCTCTTTCTGACTTAGGAGACCTTACAACTGGAAAGAAGATTCTCAATGAGATACTGCGAGTTTAGTCATTGTTCTCACAAGCTCTCAGGTACAAAATGTCCCTGAAGATGAAACTTGTACACACAAAAGCACAGAACAAATGAATAATAGAATGAGTCAGGCCTATTTTGTCAAGAATAATTATCAGTTTCCCTTGAATAAAACAGAAAAGAGGAAGAAAGAACCTTAGCTCAAAAATGATACCTACCATCTGGCATTCTACGGAAGTCCAAACTCCTAAGAGTCTTAGCAAACACACCATTTTAGTTTTTTCATTCAGACCCAATCTATATCATTGTGTTTTTCTAAAAATAATCCTTGGAATTCTTAGAAATATATTTCAAGAGTGACATCAAGCAGAGAAAAACTCCTACCCAGATTTCTCAGAGTTTTCATGGTGATGTTTATGTTTGGAAATTTTCTGGATCTTAGTTAAAAATGAAAAAAATAATAACAGTAGTTTCCCACTTTGTAATATCATCAAATAGTAATATTAGATCTGTTTTATATCCCATGAACTACCAGTCTGGGGCAGAACTTCCAGTTTTTGCTGCTTCTGTTTTGTTCTGGTACAAAGGGATATCTGGGCCTGTGTTATCAGGTCTTGTTCCTTCAGAGTCTTCCTATTCATTCATCCACCGACCCATCCATCCATCCATCCATCCACTCAAGGTCCTGCCACTATGGAAGAGGATGAATAGTCCACAAATGCCATCTGCTGGGTATCCTACCACAACGTTAATGACGACTGTTGTCACTTTATAAAGGATCAAATGGGAGTGGGGGGCCACGCACTGCTTATTTGCTCCTATGTGCAGAAACTGCCACCTTGTGAGATGGGTTCCAAGGTGTTGGGGCGTCTGGGTGACTCAGTCAGTTAAGTGTCCAATTCTTGGTTTCAGCTCAGGTCACAATCCCAGGATCATGAGATCAAGCCCTATGTGGGGCTCTGCGCTCAGTGCAGAGTCTGCTTGAGATTCTCTTCCTCTCCTTCTCTCTTTGTCCTTCCCCTAACTCATGCACACAGTTTCTCTCTCTCTCTCATACAAACAAATAAAATTTTCAAAAAAATACAATTGCCTCATTTGCTTAACTGAAGTCTAGAAATGTCTAGAAACTCAGATACATCCTACAGCTCCGGCAACTCACCACATGAGGGAAGTAGGGCCAGGTGTGAGACACCAGAAAGCAGCTTGGACTGTAGAACTGAATGTGCTTGCCAACAGAAAGGTAGTCAAATTGGGAGGGGAGGAAAAAGTGTACCTGCCAAGGAAAACAAATCTGGAAACTAAACATGACCTAGAAAACTTCCAGTAGCAAACTCTAGCTTCAAAGAATCTCATTTCCAATGAAAACAATAAAAACCAGAATGACACTTGTACATTTCTTCATCTGATATATTACTTGACAACACTTGATGGAACGTCCATTGTTATCGTCCCAGTTTATTAAAGTAAAATTCAGGGAGATAGAGTGGTTTTCCCAAGTCACAGAGCTAATAAATGACAAAATTAGGTTTGAAGTGGGAGAATGTCCAAAATTACAGATAGATGCCCAAGGAAATGAGTCGGTTATCATGTATCGTGTGGGCATGCCTGCATATATACACACATTTATCCTGCATAAGCCACAGGGACGAAGGGACACTGCAAAGATATGCTCATGTGTCATTTTAAATAGTGAGTTTTAGGTGCAGGATCGATTTCAGCAAATATATATTGAAAATTTTGCTATTCAAGGCTTTGTGGGAAAGCCAAATATGGACCAAATATAGCTCCTGTCTTCAAAGAGCTCCTAGCCTGTGGGAGAATGCAGAGAATAAGAACAAAACAAGTGTAGCACAAGCAGATAAAATGAGTGACACATCTCAAACAATAGGTTCTGATAACATATGCAAGAATAAAATTATAGTTATCACTACATGTGGCTTTATTATACATTATAGTACATATATGTCATGTACACCATATTCTACGTATTTTGTTTGGGTACATTCCCTTGACGTTTGGTTCTACATTGGTTTTGTGGCTCTGTTGGAGTATCTCTTCCAGAACCTTTCCAGATGAATACTGCAGAAACAGACCAGTGTGCTACCACTCATTAGACACATCAGATGGCATGAGGACATATTCGCAGTTTCCTGTAGTTTATGAAGCCATGTAGAGGGACTGTGGTAGGCTTGAGTAGACAAAGTCATTGCATCTGCCACAAAGGACACTGTTTTCAGGGAAACAGGAAAATTGGAGGAACAAAAAAATAATAATACGATCATTTCTTGGTTATCACTGTAATGACGTAATGATCATATTTCAAGATTATTAAAATGTCCCATGGATTTTTCTATTTTTGTCCTTTTTTTTTTGTTATTTTATATGCCATTATCTTAGAGATCACAGAGGATGAGACAGAAAACCACTTAGGGCATCGTAGTCTTCCCCAGCATAAGCTTCTGTATACGGCAAGTAGTTCTATTTCACTCCAAATAGAAAAAATGATTTGGTTTTTGAGAAGTTGCAAAAGGAATATTTATTTCATTGATAAATGCCCCTTTTTGAGAAACAAGGGCTTATTATACTTTGCTCAATTTTTTACAAAATATTTTTAATAAAATATGTTTAATAAATGTTGAAGCGGGCAACCGTATTCATTTGGAGCACAGAATGCCATTTAGAAAATAAAGCTTTGTCCATGTTTTGTCATGTTTTGTATCTAGAATTCTTTGAATTCCTTGTCATCTACATTTGAAAGCAGATTGCAGCTCCATCCACTTTTAATTAATATAATTAATGAAAGCATTTTACATCATTTTACATACCTTTACATTTCCCTGTCCACATTAGTTACGGCATGAGATTAATGAACCAGATTTTTTATCTGTTTTCAAGATAACACTGAGATTTTGCTTGTGTTTAGCCATATGCTAGCCAAAGCTATGCCCTGAGCTCTGAGCATTTTGAGTTTTATCCTCTGTGTCTATTTCTGTTCTTTTTTTGTGAAGGAAAACCATGTCGCCTTTTACATTTGCTCTCAACCAAGTTGTCTTTGCCCTTAGATCCTCTATGTCAGGGCAGACTGCTAGTGGCTTTATGGACTTCCTTCACCAGAACCTCCAAGAGTGTGCATCAGAGTGTATGGAGGGTGTCTGCCCACACCTCCTGAGGATATCATAGCTTCTAAGAATTTGCATTCTTAAAGAAGCTGCCTAGATGTTTGCTTTGCACACTAAAGTTTGAGGCCATAGCTGCCTTTCTGGCAACCCCCACTCTTTATACTGCAGCCAAAATTGTCTCAAAATGCAGCTCTGACCTTTTATTAGTCAAAATCATCCTGTCCTTTTGCTCTCATAGAACCCAGGGGGTCCTATGAGTAGAGAAGTATTCTCATATTGCAATAGGATTCCTGTTCACAGGAAGAATTTTTTACTTTTTTTTTCCCAAAGATTTTATTTATTTATAATTTAATTTAGAGAAAGACAGCACAAGTGGGAGGAGGGGCTGATGGAAAAGGAAAGAGAGAGAATCTGAAGCAGACTCCCCCCCAAGTATGAAGTCCAATGTGGGGCTACATCCCATGACCTTGAGATCATAACCTAAGCTGAAATCAAGAGTCAGACATTTAACCAACTGAGCCACCCAGGCTCCCCTTTATACCTTCATTTTATACCTCTTTTTCACCACATTTGCATATGTTTCAGTTTCACATTTGTATGATTAACTGGTTAATGCCTGTCTCCCCTGTTCTGGCAGGGCAGAGACTGTGTCTGCCTCTGCCTAGCACAATATGTGAACACAGTAAACACCTCTTTAAGAATGAATGCTATCGGGATGCCTGTGTGGCTCAGCGGTTGGGCACCTGCCTTCGACTCAGGTCGTGATCCCGGGATCCGGGATCAAGTGCCATATTGGGCTCCCTGTGAGGATCTTGCTTTTCCCTCACTGATGTCTCTGCCTTTCTCTCTCAGTCTGTGTCTCTCATGAATAAATAAATAAATCTTAAAAAAAAGAATGATTGCTATCATTGTACTGAGCACTGAGGATAACCAACCAACCTATGCCCATCTCCAGCTCATAGACTGTTAAACAAGCCAGTCAGTAAGTGACTCATTCCAAGGCAAAGAAATAGTAATACTTGATGAGAATAAAAAAGTATAGGCTGGAGCCAAGAGTTTGTCCTTGGAAGAATCTAGAAAGTGGCATTTAAGGTATGAAGTTCTACAGTGAGAATTACTGCTGGGGTTTTCTTTCAGCTAATTCTTTCTCCTTCAGTGCCTGACTTTTCTTTCTTGAGACGTATGTGTTCCCCCTATCTATTCTCAGCACTGAGAGAATCCATGATGTCCCAGGCCATGACTATCCCTTTGGCACGTGACTGTGCCACCGAGGGGGCAAGGAAGGAGAATAGCATTCACTGAATGTCTTCTTTGCTCCTGGGTCATCTCAGCGGGTGTTAGAGTGTTAGAAGATTATTTCTCTTCTCTGCCACTTGCTACCTGCAGAATCCCAAACACATTTTAATTTATCTCCCCAAGCCTCCATGTTAAATGGAAAAATAAAATTTGTCTCACAGAGTTGTTATGGGATTAAGTGGAATAATGGCTGTGAATGCTCAGCACGGTACCTGGCATCTAGATGACAAGTGTTTAGTAAGTGTCAAATTTGTGGTAGTAATCATGATATTGTGGAAGTTGAAAGGAACAAGCTATTTTAGGATAGTCTCTGAGAACATTGCAAAGAAGATATTAATGGGAATATATTAAAAATTATTTTTTCTTGCCACCAAGAATAGCAATCCCATTGTCAAAAAGAATTCTATACTTTGATGTTAAGACATAATCTCACATTATAGTGATACTCTCAACTTATGATTCTTCTCCTATTTGTATTTTACTGGGTTATCTTAAGTACATAGACTTCACTCGGTTATAATTGTGAGTACCCTAATGGCTTCCTAGCAGTATAGGTAAGAGTAGACTACCTGTATCAGAATTATCCGAGAGTGAATTAGAGATGGAATATCAAAGTGCCTTAATTTGCTCTTATGTTCCCTCCACTTTCAGTGGGATTCTCCCATATTGGAACAGTTTACTTTTTTTTATACTTGGATGCTCCATCCATGGAAGACCAGTATGAAGTAGCTACTCAGTCCCTGAGACCATTTTAATTCTCTGCACTGCACAAAATCTTTATTCCTTCAACCTTTTGTTCATTCACTATTCCCTACAAATGTCAGTTCCCCAAAGATAAGAACTGATCTTATTCCCTTATAAAAGGTGACTGTTGAACGCACTGGTACTGAGACCTTCTGTATGACAGCACAGGATATAATGGTGAGCAGAGCTGGCCCGGTCCTCCTAGAGGCAGCCATGAGAGAGACAGATGTTGGTCAAAACAAACAAATGAAAATGAAGAAGTATATAATTCCAAATGGTGGTAAGTGCCTAGAAGACAAGACTCTTGCCCTAACTGAGGAATTGAGGAAGGGCTAACTGAGCAAGTATGACTCTGATTGAGATCTGAAGAGTGACAACAAGTCCTCTAAGTAGATGGGGGACAAACATGATGCTGATTGTGTGCAAGCACACACTTGGGGGAAGGGCTGCTTCGAGCCTTGTGACACCAACAAAGCTTGTGACAAGAGCACATTTTCAGGATCTAGAGCACAGCCTCATCAGTTTACCACCAAAGGCAAAGTAGAGATGTGAGGTTAGAGAAAAACCTGGAGTTTGATGAAAAGGCCAGAGCCACCAAAAGGAATGTGGTGTCCTGCCCTGTGGATGTCATGTCCTTTAAAGCCATTGACCAGATGAGAGAGAAAGGAGTCTAAGGCAGAGCCAAGGTTAGCATTAGATATCATCAAGATAAAGAAGAGCCAGTAGAGATGATTGAGAAGTGGTGACCAGTGAAGAAGAAAGAAAATCAGAATCGAGTGTGGTCATGGAAACCAGACACTGACGGATTTCAAGAAGGAGGAAGTGGCCACCATACTAATTCTACTGAAAAGTCAAGGAAGATACAAAGAAGGAAACATCCCAGCATAGAGTTTGTTAACAACCATAGCAAGTGCTGCCCTGGGTGCGACGGGGCCAAAAGCCCAGCTGGAGTGAGTAGTAGACAGAACACAGGATGAGAAAGTGAAGACAGTGACTCAAATCAACCAGTGAAGTATAGAGTCTATTCCCACAGATACCTGAAGAGGAAAATTGTTAACCACCGTACTCATCCAATCATCAAAAACCTAAATAGAATACCTGTTCATACAAAAAGACTTGAAAAAAAACAAAACAAAACAATTCATGGCCATCCAAATGCTTCCCTTCTTTTGGCTGATCTTTATGTTACTCTCCCATATGGAAACTCTTCGGAAGTGTGACCCCATAAGAAATGTATCTCACTCTCTAAGACTTACTATCTGGGGTTTTTAATTTCTCTCTTTCTTTTTATACCACAGAATAACAGACTAAGAAAGTATGCCTTTGAATTAAAAATGAATGACCTAACCTATTTTGTGCTGGCGGCTGAGACAGAGTCAGATATGGATGAATGGATCCACACCCTCAACCGCATCCTGCAAATCAGTCCTGAGGGGCCCTCTCAGGGGAGGAGGAGCACAGAGCTTGCAGATCTGGGGCTGGGTGAGAGCACGTGTGTCCACTTCCCTTTGTTTTCAAAGTGTGATCTGCACATTGGGTTCATTTAAGCTGCCAATGACTGTGGTAACTACCACATCTGGCTCATCCACCCCTGAGCTATTTGCCCCAGAAAATCACCCCTAAATCTTGACTTTCACTGAATAGTGAAGGTCGCCACACATATGATTTTGAGTTTACTGGCAATGGTTTGAGGATGGAAGTAATTTGTCAACAGTATCAAAAATATACCCATGTCTGATGGGAGGTTCTTAGATGGGGTAGTTGTATAATAGCCTTTCGTTTCATTTAATTAAAATGATATTATAGAAAGACAAACATGAATTACTTCCTTTTAGTTGAAAGATATCTTTCCAAAAAAAAAAAGAGGTATCTTGTCATCTATGCTTTTTGGCCATACTGAGACCAGCTTATATGTGAAAGTTCCATAAATTTTGTACCATATTAGAGATCTCTATAAGATAAAAAATTTATCTTCTTCTCATCCTCATTACCTCTTAAGATTCTAATTCGTTCTAGGCAAAGAGAAGAGAGAGGAAAGGAGAGGTGATATGAAAGGTAGAAAAACAGGTCTATGATCATATGAAAGACAAGTTTACCTTCAGAGTTGGTCACTTCTCCCAAAGGAGAACTATTTTAACATGTTTTGCCCAGCACCATGAGACTTTAGAAACCAGAATCTTTAAATGTCATATGCTATTAAGTAAAAGAGATATAGGGTAATGGGAAAGAAAACGGTGGTTGACTTTAATACAACTACTATATACAATGGTAGATGTTTTAGGTAAATTCATGATTTACTTAATAATGATCAATGAGAGAATTAATGTTTACAGAGTTTCAGAGAGTTTAACTAACTGAAGCTAGAATGTGGATTTGAAATTGATGGCCTGAGGTGGTCAGAATTATCAAAAATATATACACATATAAGAAAACTTTAGTATGCATTGATAAAGTAAGTCATGACAACCTCAGGTATAAAGCTAGTTAGTATTAGAAGAGTCAAGAATTCTTATGAGCTCAGGGTGCTGTCATGGAAAGAATCTCATCATGACCATCAGGAGGTCTGATTTCCAGGCCCAGATCTTATAACAAAATGGAGTCCTAGAGCCAGGTACAATGAAGGCATCTGCTCACCAACATCCATTCCACATCCAGTTTTGATATGTCACAGCCTAGACAAATGTATTATTCATGAATATTACTAATGACCTGTCTTGGTGTATCTTTTCAAGATTCACTGGATAATTCTATAACTTGTGAATGCATGCCAGAGGAAACAGAGTCTTCAGAAAACAGCCCACACCCAGACTTCGCAAAAGTAATAAAGCTGACATTTTGCTATACAAATAATTTGAATTATTTATTAGTAATTGTTTTCATGGAAAAGACGGAAATGTTGTATTTTAAGATTTAGACTACATTTATACAACACTTAAAAAAATAAAAGCATGTTTTGATAAGATTTGCTGAGTATTAATGGATGATATTAAAATAGTGATAATATAGAGCAACTTCTTAGCATGTGGATGGGGCTGGGCTGTATCTGGATACTTAATTACCGAGAGCTAATACAGTTTTCTCTGTAGTACCTCACAGAAACTGAAGAGACTGTCAAAACAACCCGAAATATGGAGAGGCTAAATCTGTTCTCTCTGGATCCAGATATAGATGTAAGTCGGAATTCTAAGCAGACGTGAACTTGATCCACACAATTGGAACACAGTTTATAATTTAGAATTTCTTTTTTTATGACCGGTGTTTGTTGAGAGAGACTTTTAACATTTTTTTTCAGACCTTGAAACTTCAGAAAAAGGACCTTTTAGAAACTGACTCTGGGATCAAACCATTTGAAGAAAAAGCTGCCAAGAGAATCATGATCATTTGTAAAGCTCTCAACTTAAATCTTCAGGGATGTGTTACGGAGAATGAGAATGATCCGATAACGAATGTAAGTTTCCCTCTGTTACATCCTATACAGAACAGCCAATATCATACCCCCCTGGCTGAAATCTTTTCTACTCCTGGTAATTCCAGGGACTGAGTTCACACCCTCTAGTCTACCAGGGAGTATGAATAACAGCATTTTCCACATTACAAAAGTGCACAAGTTCTGAAGTGGAATAGTAAATATACTACCATAAAATTTTCCTCTTACTTTAAAGAAGCAGCTTCGTCAAGGGAGTTTTCTAGGGTCCTTTCCATTAAATCACACAGTGGTTCAGAGTTTCCCAAGATATGGTTTGTTTCTTCTTGGCGGTACCTGAGATGGCCTTTAAATCAAATTTCTTCTTTTAGTATTTATATGCTTATTTGAATGTATATTAGAGAACAGTTTAAACAAAGAAATCAACTCTGTGATTTCATAGCCTTTACTACTGAACACCAGGCTACATAGTGAATCAAGTAAAGTAATATCAGATAAATATTAAGTAATAGTAGACATGGTACATGGAAATGGGGGAAAAAAGGTGTGTCACTGATATTTGGGAACCACCACAGTGCTCATTACATCAACACAAGATTCCTTTTCCTACTAAATGAGCTGTCTTGAGAGTTCTTAGTCTAGGGGATAGTTCTATACCAACTGTAGCAGTATTGATAGGAAGGGAGCATTTTGAGAGCATAAACATTAAAAGTTGAACTACAAAGAAGAAAATAGGAACGCCTGAGTAGCTCAGTTGGCTAAATGTTCAACTCATAGTTTGAGCTCAGGTCATGATCATGAGATCAAGCCCTGCATTGGGCATCACACTCAGTGGGGGGAGTGGGGCGGGTCCTGCTTGGGGACTTTCTTCCTCTCCCTCTACCTCTCCCCCTGCTCCCACACATACTTTCTCTCTCTCTCTCAAATAAATAAATCTTTAAAAAAAAAAAAAAAACAGAAAATAATTGGGATCTCTGGGTGGCTCAGCAGTTTAACGCCTGCCTTTGGCCCAGGGTGTGATCCTGGAGTCCAGAGATTGAGTCCCGCATCGGGTTTCCTGTGTGGAGCCTACTTCTCCCTCTGCCTGTGTCTCTGCCTCTGTCTCTCTCTCTGTGTCTCTCATGAATAAATAAATAAAATCTTTAAAAAAAAACCAGAAAATAAAAATCACACCTAATCCTAACATCAATAAAAAGCAGTGTTATTTATTGGCATGTTCACTTTCATTTTTTTAAAATTCATTCCACTCTAATTTTTCGTAAGTCATCCCTCAATTGTCATCTTTTGCCTCAAAGAAGAAGACTTATTTCTAGATTCATTATATAAGCCACATTTACTTTTAGAAGACAGAACAGCATTAAGTTTTCTCTACAAACTGAGCACACACATCCTGCGCACACCTCTATGACACAGTAATAACAATATGTCAAATGATTGTTGTGAGGATTAAATTAATATATGGAAAGGACTTAGATAATACTTGGTGCGCAGTAAGCAATGATTACATATTTATTGTTAATTTAATATATGGGAAAAGGCTTTGTGAATACTATACAATCGACATATCAGTATTTTCAGTGTTATTTGTGAGAGCCCTGTTGACAAGTAAGCTAAAATTGAAATGTGTCACCAGTAAGAATCTTCATCCAGAATGAAACTTTCTCTTATTTTATGACTATAATTGTGCACCAGGTATGTGAGTAAAAGTGATAGCACTGGAAGTCACGATTATTCATTTCTCAGCCAATACTTATTCAGTACGCCTATTGAGAGCCAGACTTGTTCTAGGTACTGGGCAAACAGTGGGAGTAGGGGAAAGATAACAACCCTCCTGCCCTTGTAAAGATTGATTCTCTGTGGAAAGAATAAACAGTACATTTTTTTACAGGCCAAATAAATTAACATAATAATCACACATGATTCACAGTTCTTTAAAATGAATCAGTATGTCAGATGTGATACAGAGGAACTGGGAGACAGGTTACTCTGGGTGCCAGGGTCATAGTAGGTGACAATTGAACAGAGACCCAAAGAGTGAGAAGGATAAAGGTCAGGTGAAGGAAGATATTCTAAGCAGAAGAAAGAACAAGTGTGAACATCTCAAAACTACTAAGTCTTGGCAATTTCTGGGAACAGGAAGCAGATACAGAGGGGAAGGGCAGACAAAGATGATATGGGAGGAACAGTTACAAGGTAAGATAATGTCAGGTATAGGCTGTAGGGAAGAGTTTGGATTTATCCTGAGTGGAGGCTGTAGTGATTTGAAACCCTTTCAAATGGTGTAGTTTCAATTTCTGTTTTTAAAGATCCTACCAGAAAAAAAGGGGGGCGGGGATTGGAGGAAACAAGAGTTGGCCAGGGATAGTAGATAGGAGGCTACCACCATAGTTCATTGCACAGTTTAGACTAGCACTGGCAAGGAAGAAGGAGAGAAATGGATGGATTTGACTTGATGTTGGGTAAATGGAATGAACAGGTTTTTCTGATCCATTGGATATACAGGATAAAGGGAAGAAATATTTTCAAGGATAAACCTCTGTTTTTTGCTTTGAACACTTCTATGTGTGATGGTGCCATTTACTAAGAGAACAAGACTAGATGAAGAGCAGATTTGGGAGACATTGGCCAAGAATTCCATTATGGGCATGTTAGAGGCCTACTAGATATCCAAATAGAGATGTCCATTGGGCAAAGTCAGATACAAGTTTGGAGCTTGAGGGAGTAGCCATGAATGAGACATAAATGTAGAGAAACCTGGGCCAAACAGAGACCTAGAGAGACACATTTGGGAATTTCTGTATGCATAGAAAAAGGGCCAAAAAACAAATATTTAACAGATGAATAAAGAAGTGACCAAAGAAATCTAAGAAAGAATGGTCACTGAAGTAGAGATAAACCAGAAAAGCATGGCTGATGCCAAGACAGAGTGTCAGCTGTGTGAAATGGTGTTGAATTGCTGAGAGTAACAGCAAGGCAGAGAGGAGCCCAGCAGCTGTGGCAACGTGGAGGATTCCCGGATTCTAGCAGAAATTTCCATATTTCAGAACATAGTTCTTTTTGGGATTAAAATTAAAAAACAAAAACAAAAACAAAACAAAACAGGAAGCCTAGAAACTTGCTTCTTGAAACTACTTGGAAATATCAGGAAAATGTAACCCAAATCATACTAGCATTTAACCATCTTATTAAATAAAAATGTCGTGTTTTTTTTGTTTTTGTTTTGTTTTTGTTTTTGTTTTTTTGACAAGGCATAGCCTTAATTGTGATTTAAAAAACCCATCTTAGAAACTGAAACTCGAAGATAATGGGCTTTTCTTTCCAGTGACAGGCATATGACTCCTTCCACATGGATTCCTTTCTTTGTACTAAAACACATGCTCAGAGGTTTAACATTGGTATTTGGGCCAATCTTGCCAAGCATGAGAACATGCCCAAGTTCAGAACCCAGCGTCAGTCTGCCCTTTATGTCTGTAAAGCCAGAGGGACAAGTCAATTTGAGGTGCTTTAAATGTCCGTATTTGTTTTTACTTTATTTTAAAGTTGATACAAATGTTTTTAAAAAAATAGAAAATTACCTTGTAAAAAATAATTTCATCGTGCTTCTAAGCAATAATACAAAATAAGTAATAAAACAGCCTCACCTAAACTCTACAGTAATTTTTTATGTAATGACATTGTTTATATATTATTCAGTGACACTCTTGTTAATCTACCTGTTTTTAAACTCATCATTTTTAATTCAGGGAACATATTTTTTAAGTTAAACGAAATATTTCTCCAGGTTGCCGAAGAATCAGCTCCTGCATTTAATGAATGTGTTTCTAAAGAGACTCCCTCAAAGAACTTTTCCCTGATGAGGAAACGGTTTTTGACAGCATGTAATCTTTTAGTCAGTCCATTGAAAACCAAATTCAAATTGATGGTTTTCTAGTATAAAATATTTCTTTGAAAATAGCAATTGATTCCAAAACCTGCTTCACAGCAGAGCTATTTGAAAATTTTGCGTTCTTGATTTTTTTTTGAGAAAATACAGAACTCTAAACATAAGAAGCCTATGACTTCATTTGTTCAGCTTTCAAGTGCCTGATTAAACAAATCCTTATTGAAAAGCCACTGATTCAAAAAGTAAGATTTGACATTTAAGTTGAAAAGGTGGATTGGAAGAAATAAATGAATCACCATATGAGCTTTAATTTCTGATGGATTATCAAAGTAGGTAATTTATTTCCATTCACCAAGCAGAAATGAAAATCAAAATGCCGCCAATTCACGAAAAATAATAGGATTTTTTCCCTTGACCTTCAATGTGTTTTGAGCTCCTACCTGAGTTATTTTCACATAATTTTTGCATTTGCAACTCTTGGCAGACAACTGCTGCCATAAACCAGAAGTTTTTCTAAACTAAATTAAATGGTAAAATATAAAACTCCCACTTTTTAATTCTCTTATTTTTTAATAATTGGTTGAATTTGATTTTTTGTGTGTAGTTCTGTTTCTAACAGTAAGGAAGCTGGCAAGTACTGCTAATATTAAGGACTTACACTAATAACCCTGTTATAAGCTAGCTATAGAACTGTTTTAAAGCACATGAGATACCTATCAAACACTCAGTACAATCCACATCATGAGTGAGTCTGTACAATGATGAACATAATATGTTTTTGTATATAACCTGCTTGTCCACAGAATACATGGTGATAGGCATCCATTCAAAATTAAGTAGCATAAACAAAAGTAAAAATGTTTATTGTAAGCATATTCCATTTTTAGAAGCCTAGAGTTAATGAAATGTAATTATATCTACTTGCATGTGTATGATTATTTGTTTATATCTATACATATGTATAATATGTATGTAGTTACACATGCATGTATTTATTTTGGTCCTCGTTTTATTTAATCTCTATTGCATTTGATGGTTTTCTAGTTGAACATTCCTTCTTTCTTGAATCTTTCGTCTTCTTTTTTTTTTTATTGAATCTTTCTTCTTCAGTTTCTATGATACTCTGGCAGGATTGAACTTGTCATTTTTTTCTTTAAATCTCTCTCCATTCCTCAATCTCCTTTATAAACTTTGAGTTGCTGAGAGTAACAGCAAGGCAGAGAGGAGCCCAGCAGCTGTGGCAACGTGGAGGATTCCCGGGACTCTAGCAGAAATTTCCATATTTCGGAACATACTTTCATTTGGGATTAAAATTTTTTTAAAAATTGTCCTTTGCATGCTGATATTTCCCAGGATGCCCTTCTAATTCTCTTCTCTTTATCTCATGGTAGACAGTAGCCCATATATAAAACTCCCCAGCCTAGCTTCATTCGCTGGGCTTAAGATTCATATCTCCAACTGTGATTGGAATGTCCTAGAGATGACTCTGCACACCATCCAGAACTCACCTCTGTATATTTATCGTATATATTAGTAAATCACATTGACATCCACTTAGTTTGTTATGTACTCAAACCTAGGAGTTTTCTTTTATGCATGCATTCCCCTATAAACACCTCTTTCCACGCCCCCTCACCCCCGGACACACAGTGGACTTCTGCATCGTTTGGTTGTACCTTCTTAATGTTCCTCAAATGCATTGTCCACAAATGTATCATTTCATGGTCTTTGTATTCTTTCATGACCTTATGGCTTTGTGCATGTCACTCAAGTGACCCTAGGTACCCCTTCTAACCACATCTTTACCTAAATTCTGCTTCTTTAAAACTTAATCAAGGGGACACCTGGGTGGCTCAGTTGGTTAAGTATCTGCCTTCAGCTCAGGTCATCATCTCAGGGTTCTGGGGCTGCGTCTCAAGGTGGGCTGTCTGCTTAGCACAGACTCTGTTTCTCTCTCTGCCTCTCCTCACCACCACTCATACACGTGCTCTCTCTCTGTCTCTCTCTCTCTCTCTAATAAATACATAAAATCTTAAAAAAAAAAAAACTCAACCAAGAAATTTTCCCTTTCTTTCCTATCTTCCATTCTCTTCCCATTTTCTCTTTATTTCACATCTCCCCTTTCTTCCATAGCAAGGTGGCTAGAGGTGAAGAGGCAGTTACACAAAGGCTTGGAGTTCACAAGACCTCCAGATTATGGGGGAGCAGAAAGCTATGTGGATGGGACAACTGGGTGGCTCAGCAGTTGGGCGCCTGCCTTCAGCTCAGATTGTGATCCCAGGATCCAGGATCAAGTCCCGCATCAGGCTCCCTGTGAGGAGCCTGCTTATCCCTCTGCCTATGTCTCTGCCTCTCTCTCTCAGTCTGTGTCTCTCATGAATAAATAAATAAATCTTTAAAAAGAAAGAAAAAGAAAAAGAAAGCCATGTGGAGGCACAGAAATGGCTTACACTTGGCCTTTGCAAGATGTGGCGCACTTTGCAGGGCAGTACAGAGAAAGCGATTAGAAAAAGTGGCTATGGTTGGGAGACTGGTTACTTTGAACCAGTAAGTAAACTGAGTAAGCAAATAAGCAAATAGGCCAATGATAACAAGAGCCAAGGTTTTCACTATAGGAGGAAAGAGTTATATATAAGTAGGGAGAAGGCTTGAAAAAAGCCTTCCGGATTTGCATTGGAAATACAAGTTTCAACATGAACTCGTGAGTTTTTAATAAATATTCACATACAGATAGATATAAAGAAGTCATTGTAGATGTGGATGGTATGTGTGGACACGTGCATGTGTATGTGTGTGTGTGTCCCAGTAACAATGAGCATAATGAGCACTGAGATCTTGGTTTCTAAATGTCACCCTCACAGAAAGGAACCAGGGCTATATGGACAAATGAATGGACGTTGAAAGTATTAAGATGAACCTACAACCTCTTGTTGAGTCAAGAAGTGCCCCCCCCCCCAAATTATGAGGATCTACCAAAACAAACAGGAGCTACCTCTAGCCAAATCTGGGACAATCTGACCATCACTATAAATAATGATACTAAGAGATTAAAATCTATTGAATAAAATAGTAGTAATCTATGTATCTATACTTGTATGTATAAATCAATAAATAAGAAAGGAAAGGTCATAATTACAGTAGAATACCAATGAATAAATGCACAAAAAATGATCACCACCAGAAAATCACCATTGATAGCCATAGTAGTAGGTGATTACAGTGGGAGTTACCAATGGTAAGTTAGGTTTGATGAGTATCTGGACATAGGGGTAACCTCAGAATATATCTCCAAAACTGCTAATCACTTAGCACTTGACATATATTACTGACATTAAAAATATTTTATATAAATAGTAGCAGTTTACTGTTTTAGTAATATACTAAAGAGGCAATTGCAGGTGTAATAATTTTATATCAAAATCATCGATTCTTTCTTTTTCCTGCAGATTGAGCCTTTTTTTGTGAGTGTGGCACTTTATGACCTCAGAGAGAGCAGGAAAATTTCTGCCGATTTTCACGTGGATCTAAATCACACTGCTGTCAGGCAGATGCTCTCAGGGGCTTCGGTGGCTTTGGAAAATGGAAACATTGACACTGTCACTCCCAGACAATCAGAAGAACCTCACATCAAAGGATTTCCAGAGGAATGGCTAAAATTTCCAAAGCAGGTTGCACTTTTGTTTACTTGTGATGGCATAAAAAATGCCTGTTTCTTTGTTCTTACCAAAAGATTACATCAGTTTCCAAAATAAAAATTCTCTTAAAGCTGTCCCTTAAAAAAATGAAATTTTGTAAATGTCTTCAATATGCTTTTCTTTGTACACAGGCTATATTTTCTGTAAGCAATCCCCATTCTGAAATTGTTTTGGTGGCCAAAATAGAAAAAGTACTGATGGGGAACATTGCAAGTGGTGCTGAACCTTACATTAAGAATCCAGACTCCAACAAGGTAATGCATAATCTTTTCCATAAATAACTTCAATTGCTTTCAAGATATAAAATCACTCTCCCTTGATGAATTATCAGGTGTGGTAAAATGTAAGTCTTGAAATAGTTGCTTTTTAGTGAAATGAATATTCATCAGGAAAATTTAAAATGATATATTCTTGATTTATGTTTTTTGACCAAGCAACTTCTGACTTCTGATAATCCATTTGTAGAAATAAGTTTAAATGTGGACAAAACATTAACTCCAAGGATCAAGTATTAGCAATAATGAAAAGTTGGGATTGATCTGACTTAAAAACAAGTGAATACAGTTTACTGATGATGAACTAAGTGATAATTTTATATCATTTTAGATAATTTTATATCAAATTATATTAACACCTAAGTGAAGAAAGAGGAAGTACTGGAAGTTCTTTGAGTGGTGGGACTACAGGAAATTTTTTCTTCCCTTTTTTCTTTTTCTTTCTATATATATATATATATAGAGAGAGAGAGAGAGAGAGAGAGAGCACAAGTGGGGGGTGGGAGGGAGAGGGAGAGAGAATCTCAACTAGACTCCCCCACTGAGTGCAGAGCCTGACATGGGGCTTGATTTCACAACCCTGAGATCATGACCTGGGCAGAAATCAAGAGTCAGTTAACCAACTGAGCCACCCAGGGGCCCCTCTTTCTTTTTTTTCCATAATCATATTTTCTTTAATAATCAAATGTTACTAATTAAGAGAAAATAAATATTAAAAATCTGTATTTTTCACACAAAGGAAATACATCAAGGAAAGAATGCCTAACAATTGAATTGGAGCATGTGTAACCATTTAGGCGGTGTTTAACATATTTATGAGATTCAAGATTTGGCACACTATGATGTGCAGGCCAGATGCACCTGCCACCTGTTTCTGTAAATAAAGTTTTATTTACATAGTCACAGTCCTTCATTTATGGATTATCTATGGCTGCTTTCCTGCTACAGAGGCAGAGTTAGAAGCTGACAAAGACCATGTGGTCCACAAAGCCTCGTATATTCACTGCGTGACCCTTTGCAGAACAAGCCAGCCCCTGCCACCCCAAATAAAAGTATAAGACAGACTGTGAGTGCAAATTTGAAAGCACTTTCCTTTCAATGTTTTAAGGCCTTTCAAGTCTGAAAAAAAAAGGGGGGAATGTTGGCATTCCAAGATAAGGGTGTTTTCTATATTTGAAATTTCCAGAGTGAAAAGAAAGAGCACAATACAGTAAGTCCAACACAGAGGATACCATTTGGCTCTTTCCAAGATAGAACCTGCAGGCCAGTGAGGCCGAATTTCAGAGTTTCAATATAAGATAATATGGAAAAGTATTTATCAGTATTTTACTTGGACAGTTTAAAATTGGTGTTCTAAACAATGTTTTTATTTGTTTTTCCCTCAGTATGCACAAAAGATACTAAAATCCAACAGGCAATTCTTCAGCAAGTTGGGCAAATACCGCATGCCCTTTGCTTGGGCGGTAAGGTAGGTTGACAGCTGCAATCAACAGAACAGTAATGCATTTATAGTCTGCATTGGAAGCTTCAGTTTAAACACTTTGTTACCCAGTATTTTGTTTTTATAGATTTATTTATTTATTTGAGAAAGAGAACGCACGAGCAGGGTGAGGGCCTGAAGGAGAGAGAAAGAAAAAGAAGCAGACTCCCTGCTGAGCACAGAGCCTTACACTGGGCTTGATCTCATGACCCTGAGATCATGACCTGAGCCAAAGTCAAGAATTGGAGGCTTAACCAATTGAGCCACCCAGGCATCCCCTGGTATTTTTTAATATACCAACACCTAGAAGAATATTACTGTAGTCATTTTCATAAACAGTGCTCCCCAGAAACATATGTTTTACCAGACAATTGAGCAAAACAGCTTATAATATACTGAGGCTATCATGTGAGGGCGTGTGTGTGCATGACCAGATACACTATGGTTTCTTGGTAGGATTGAAGTCATAGTTTGTTTACCATGCATATTTGGTTTAATAAACTCTTGACATTATATCAGTCCTGAGAGTTTGGTGTGCATAAAATTCAGTTGGAAGCACTGTGATTTCTTATACAGCTGCATATTTTCATCTATGTGTAGGGCACGGTGTTATATATGGACGTCCAGATGAAACCATCATTTTGATCATTTAAACTCTCTTTGATTTTGCTCCTGACTAATATAGCCAAATTTATCAGTACCAGTTCACTCTGGTAGAAATGCTGAGTTCTGTGGACCGTGAGGGTGTAGTCATCCTCCTGGACATATAACCTCTGCATAAAGAATAAGAATTGCTTTTTGGATCTGGTTAAAGATCAATTACTACTGTCTTCCTCAGTCTCTTTGCCTCTTTATGTGTAAGAATTTCTTAAAAGAGGATCCACATATGAGTGAAATCAGATGATAATTGTCTTTCTCTGATTGACTTATTTTGCATAGCAAAATACCAAGAAACAGGATCATAGGGGAAGGAAGGGAAAAATAAAATAAGACCAAATCAGAGATGGAGACAAAATGGAGACAAACCATAAGAGACTCTTAACTCTAGGAAACAAGCTAATTGTTGCTGGAGGGGTGGTGGTTGTGGGGGATAGAGTAACTGGGTGATGGGCATAAAGGAGGCATATGATGTGATGGTTGTTATATGCAACTGATGATTTACCAAAGTCTACATTTGAAACTAATGATATATTATATGTTAATTAACTGAATTTAAATAAGATAAGATTATTTTTTAAAAAAAGGAAAAACCTGGTACAGATGTAAGGAAAAAAACGGTCAGCAATGTACAAACCAAATGAACTTTAAAAAGTTAATTAGTGCTACAAAGTAAGGCAGCCTCATAAGTGCTCCTCTGAGTATTGGTACCATTGTTTCAATGGCGGTAACTTTAAAATACAGAAAGTTTGCCATTTTTAGGTTTCGTGGTACCCAGGGATGAGCATAATCAGAGTGAATCCACCAATATTTGTTATCATTTTGAGGTTGTTACTTGAAGTTGGGGACAGGTAGATGGGAAGGGAAAGGTGGAAACGTGAGCAGACAGATTTACACCAGGAATGAGTTTGCCCTGAGGCAGCCCCATAATAAGGAGAAAGAGATCCGGCCCAGGAGTTGGACAGACACAGTCCAGATCAGGCCACCACTTAAGAATGGTAACTTCAGGCGAGCTCTCTCTCTGGTTTTCAGGGTCCCATACTCAGAATGAAGCTGACAGCACCTGCCTTGTGGGCAGCAGGTGTGATCTCAGATCCAAAAGCACTTGTCATAGAGTAGGTCACACATGTTACCCTGTCTCTCTTGTGTCCCTCTTCCTGCAGGGCCAGCCAATGCCAGCATATAATGCAAGAACAGATATTATTTGAATATACTGAACCCTTTATGTTGAATATGATTGTTTTTATTTCTCATAAGCTTGCAGAGAAAGGATAACTAGTTCTAATTTGCTGATCAAGCTTTCTCATACTGATAAGAAAACCTGTTGGGGCATGTGAGGCAAGGTATCCCTTGGAAGAGTGAAATACAGCAAATTGCAATGGTGAACATACTTTCTCTTAAAGGATCCAGAATTTTTGTGACGTTTTAGAAGCAGGCATTTGAGAGCCAGAGCGGGTTTTGAAATCTCAATTCTACTTGGTAGTCAAGTGATCTTAGGCAAGTACTCATAGTATGTTTTTACCTGTTTTTTTTTTCCAAATGTACAAAAGAGGAATGATAATATCTAATTAACTGTCGGGGGGTTAATGAGCACAGATATGTACCCAATAAAAGACAGCCATTGTTAGAAGTCACTATTCTTATAGGATTATTAAGTCACCTGTGGAGATAATATTTTCTGCCACAAGTGCCCCTTTCTGGTAAATTTGGAGTAGTGAAGAATAAGGTAGGGACAAGACAGGAAAGAATTATCCCTCACTGAGCAGTAAGAAGAAGAAATAGCAATTGTACTGTGAGGTTGTTTAGTTAAAATATTCTGGAAGAAAGACAGATGAACTTTCTAGGGACACTGACAATATTACTGACCATCAAAGTAATTATGTCTAGGACAGGAAAGCCAACAAAACCACAAGCCCATGCTATATTAGTGCCTGATGAGTGGTTTGGTTGTAGGTTAGGAAACAGGAGACCCCACCAATTTTTGTATATAAATATAAGGCTTACACACAAACATCTCTGACATCTGAGAAAAAAATGGTTAGCAGTACAGTCCTAAAGATTTCATTTTAAACTGCTTGGAATAACTAATCACAAAAATAAGTACAAGATCCAGCCAAAGGAGATTTTAATTTCCCATTTACAATATGGAAATTGCTTCCAGTAAATGGTGACTGAATGAAAGGACGCTCTTGGTCACTCAAGCCGTTTTGATATAAACTAGCCTGCTGACATATTTCAATATTCTATTGATACCACTGGTTGTCTGGCCAGTTTTTTTTTTTTCCTACTGTATTTTCTATATTGCAGTTTTCTTAACAGTATAGCTTCGAGTGTACCCTGAAACACTTTGGCCCTTAAAATCAACAGCCACTCAAAAAGCGTAGAATGACAATTTAGCTAATGGCCAGATCCAACCCATCCCACCCGTTGCTGCACACACAGATGCTCATCACTGTGAACATTTTTTCTGAAATTAATTTGGTATGTTTTCTTATTTTTGGCACCAGCTGTACTGCCATTTTACAATTAAAAAATAATCTTTTTTTAGATTCAGATGGCTACAATGGGTATTTTACACTCTTTGATTTGGAAGAAAGTCGGCCCTTACAAATGTGTCATGTTGTTAACAGAAACTCTTTCTGTGCATGTTGCCTCCGCAATCATATGTGCCTAAATTCCCATCAGGACTCTTTGATTTCTTTTAATCCCTCTTACACGACATTCAGGAAGGACCAGCGCACAACCCTGGGTTTTCTTTAAAATTGAACAAAACTAAAATAAAAATGTCATTTTTATATATATTTATTTACAGAAGGCACACAGCGCAACAGCGCCCCCAGCAAATGGTTGTGCAACCTCTGAATCCATCCAAGTGACAAAAACTCAAGTGCATCCCACAGTGGTTCTTTCTGTCTTTTTATACCTCTAATGATTAAATAATTCATTTTTAAAAAACTGTTTGTAAGCTGCCTGACCATTACTCCTATGGTTTACCTTACATTAACCACGAAAAAATACGCTCTGTTCTTTCTGTGTATCACAGCTTTTCATGCTGCTTAGGAGTAAGGCTCTCAGGGATACCCAAGCTTCTTTTCCTTCAGGCTGAACCGTGCATTTTCTTCAGTCATACCCCAAATGTCATGGTTGTGAGATTCACCATATACGGATCTTGCCCAATTGTGGCAGCTGGATCGAGGCAAAAACATCCCAGCCATCCTGAAACCATCTGTGTAAATGAGTCAGTTCTCTGTTCTCTTGCCAGTTAGCATATTTATTGAGCAAGGACAGTGTGTATGGCACTGTGTGCAATGCTTCTCCGTGGTGCCATGCCCTTCATTCTCTTAACAATATGTCCAATGTAAGTGAGCTATTTCCAGGACAGAGTTGTGGAAAAAAGCAAAATGAGTTACACAGTTCAGATCTACTGTTACGACCATTTGTAGTGACTGGTTAATTAAAAAAACAAAACAAAACAAAGCAAAACGCTACTCAAGCTCTGTTAAACCTCCTCCTGTGTTGTAAATACATCATGTTGGTTTCAACATGTCACACATACAAAAGCCCTGTATGATATTTAACTAAAAATAATCTTCGAGGTAAGTATTTTCATTCTGCTTCCCCAGTGTTATTTGATAGGGAATCTTTTTCCCCTCATTGAGTACTTAACAGAGAAAAATGAGCAGAAAGGTTAAAGGAGTCTAAAAATATCATTCTGGCCCATTTCCTGTATTATTTGACACCAAAGCTCTACAATCAGATATCTATCTAAATGGCCACTTCAGCCTGTGTATTGAAATATTTGGTCAACTTAAAGAGTAACAAAATAGTCAAGTTCCATAAGTTAGAAGAAACAAAATTTCAGCAGCTCTGTAACATTAATGAAAAATTAATTACATGTGGGTCTAATGTTTTTGATAGACATGAATTATGATTGATTATGAGGAAGAAACATTAACCTTAAGGTTGCTATGTATACTTGCTTGTATTGCCTGACATTACTATACTATTTGGACAAAAACAATTTGTGTGTTCTAACTAAATCTGTCTGGTTCCAATGAAATGGACCAAGGAAGAAAATAAATGAATCAAGTTTATGGTGCTTTCTTTAATACAAAATTTGGACTCAAGTGTTCTTCATTTTATCTTTGTCTCTGTCCTAAAATTTAGGACATGGGCACATTTATCTACAGGAAAATGCTTCAAGAATCTGGCCCTCTAGACCCACACACAGAACTTTATCCCTTTTCCACTACTTGTAAATTCTGATAGCACCATCCAAACTGAAGTGGCCCAGGCTTGCCCAGAAAATAATGAAAAAAGGACTAACCTGTTCTTATTCCTCCCTTAACACTCCTAGGTTTGATATGTTACTAAACCATAAATAAATGTAGCTGTAATATAGGTGGGCTACTGTCACTGTAAATACTGAATCGAAAATAAAGAATAAGATAACCAAGATAGTATTTAAATGAAACTTCTAAGAAATTTTCTTTTCTTTCTTACTTCATTAGTTCCTGGAGTTTCTTCTATTACAAATGGGGAATTAAATCACTTGTTGTGTTTTCATTTGTTTTAGTTCCTGGAGTTTCTTCTATTACAAATGGGAAATTGAATCATTTGTCTCCTTAAAAACACAACTTGGTAAACAATAACAAATACCAACCTTAACAAATATCATTTTCTTTCAGATCAGTATTTAAGGACAACCAAGGAAGTGTGGACAGAGACTCAAGATTTTCACCGTTGTATAGACAAGAAAGTAGCAAGATTTCAACAGAGGACCTGCTAAAACTAGTGTCAGACTACAGAAGGTAGGGGTTTGGGATACTCTTGAGATTAACATGCATCAGCTACATTGCTACTATTGATTCATTAACTCTGCATAAATAGTACTCGATTACCTGATTCTCGAACATCCAAACTCTTCCAGAAAGTAGATGCTTTACAGATGACCTCACATATGACTGAATGACACAAAAAAGTAAAGTTGCCAGAATTATATGGAAGGAGTGTGAAATATTAAACCATGTCAGTTAACTATTATTGCCATGTAACAGATCACCCCAAAACTTAGTGGCTTAAAAGAACAACATCACTTACTTTCCTGAGTCTATAATTTGAACATGGTTAGGTGAGGAGAGCTTGTCTCTTCTGCACACGTGGCATCAGCCGACAGAGGTCAACCGAAGCCAGGGGATCCACATTCAGGATGGCTCGTTTAATGATTGGCAAGTTGACATTGGCTGTTAATTGGGAGCTCAGCTGGAGCTGTGAACTAGTGACCTTCTTCTCCATGGGAGTCTCTCCATGAGATACTATGGCTTCCTCACGGAAGGATAGCTGGCTTCTAAGAGTGTCTCAAGGGACAGAAAAGGATCACTACTAGTTTCTAAAGACCAGGGCCCTGAAACTGTCACAGTAGCATTTCTGGCATAATATGCTGTCAAGCTGTCACATAGCCTAGATTCAAAGAAAGGAGACATAGACACCTCTAGATAGCAGTGTTAAGGAATTTTAGAATTATGTTTTGAATTTCCACAGAGCAATTCATTGTTGTGAATACAATAATTCATAATATTTCTGTCATGCAAATGCTTTTGGAAAAGACAATGAAAGTTGGGGCTAAAAGAAGAAAAATTTCATAGAAGCCACAGCATTTTTTAAATGTGTCACCATGTATTCAACATCTGGTGATGACAAGATCTCTCCTGATAAGCAATCTACCTTAAACTGTTAGCTGCCTCACACCCAAGGGATTCTTGTATACTTTGCTTCTACCCCAGATATTAGCCTTTTACGTCTCTCATCTAAGAATTAACAATCTCCTATCAGTTAAATTTGTTTATCTAAAGCAAAAGTAACACATTACTATGGAACAAACCTGATAATATCTTCAATAGAGAATATGTTTCTATTTAACTAGACGGGAAATTTTCCCAATGTTCCTTCCTTCTTCTGGGAAAAAATACAAACTTTAGAAAGCAAAATAAAGGTGAAAAGTGAAATGTTGGAGGAGATTACTTCTTTGTGATCCTAAGACCACTCCTTATGTGAAGAGACTTCCCCACCCCTTGACTTCATCAAACTTCTTGGTCAAAACTCCTACCATAGTCTTTCCCAAGGATACTGAAGCAACTAAGTGGAAGTGAATCGCATTCTACCTCTTTTTTGCCAATGTACAAAAGTATGAAAAGTTACAATGTGAGTAGAATGAAATGGGCAAAAGATTTGGGGTAATCTACATAAACAGAGAGACTACACTCTCACAAAACCCATGTTGTTCGTGTATAGCAAAGAAAGTTATCCCTCTGGCAATTAGAGGGCACCTAGAATACACAATACCATACTGGTGAAACTAAATTATTTCATGGACACCTCACACTTTATGACATTTATTCTCAGCAGTGTGCTAACAAATGTTAACCATCTGACCCTCGAGGAGGAAGAAACAAATTTGTACTGATGATCAATTTCTGTGATGTAAATTCTCCTACCATTGCTGATTTCAGGCTGCCAGTGGGGTTTCACCAAACACGGGGCTGGGAATATGCACACCGTTATATAACATTTCCACCATACAGATACATGGAAATTTTCTTATGTGGTAAAATGCTTCCTAAGTGATGAATTTTGAGTAATCATTACCTTAGTAGTTAAGATAACTTGTTTAATAGTAAATTGATATAATTTCACCTTTCATAATGACTGTGTTTTACAACTGGCAGGCAAAATAATTGAAAATGTTAACAGTCAGCTCTCACACTCTGGGTTGAACCCACCACTGTAATTACTCTACCTGTTAGGTCTCCTAGAAGGGATAACACTAGAAACGGGTAACCGTTACCAGAACTTTCACCTTCTTACAAAGGACGATAGGTGAGAAGGTTTTGGTAGAGAGGGAGACAACTGGAGTGAATGTGGGGACAGGGAGAGGTGGTGAGAGGGGTCTGCACACATTTATGAAGGAGGGGGAAGGCGGAAGGCCCAAGGTCAGGACAAGGCTCCTTGCCCTTGACTGTTGGTGAAGAGGGAACAAGCAAACTGTCCACTTAGCAATTGTAGCAAAGACCAGCCTGGCCCTCATGACTTCTTAAAGAGTTTTAAGGAAAGTAAGTCACTTAAACCAGTTCAAATACTAGAACTTTCTGTTAACAAAAAACTATTTACTATATTTACTATTGTACTTGTTAGGCCATTTATATAAATATTACCTGAAATAAGACGCAAATAAACCTAAAACACTCTTCAGAATATCTGTAACTTGATCCTTCACTGATTCCTATCTTTATTGGCAATATTACATAAATTTTAGTTTTCAGTATAAAACCAGCTCAATGAAATCATTCACAAGGTTGTTTAGGGTTGTACTGTTGACTCTTATGAAAGCTCAGAATTATAGTTGACTCTTTTTTCTTGACAATTAGAATAATTCAGTGTGTGCATGTGTTTGTTCCCTACTTTCACAGGGTTGACAGAATAAGCAAAACACAGACCATCCCTGGAAGCCTGGATATTGCCGTTGACAACGTTCCTTTGGAGCATCCAAGTATGATGATGTCATGGTTTGCTTGTAGAGTTCAAAGTAGTTAGTGGTCTTTTGATTTGGTTGGTTTATTTGTTGGTCGGACACTTGGTTAGTTACAATAGTTTGCAAGGGTTTTTCTCGAATTTTAAGATAAATGGAATTTATTATCCTACAGAAATTTGGGGCTTCTTATTTCTCCATTAAGACAGACTATAAGAGTGATAGGACAGAAACTATATTCAGTGTAAACTAATATTTACCTGGTGTGCACCAGGCACCCTGCAAGGTATTAAATCATGCCATTTAATCCTCAAAACCTTGAAGGGTTATAAATGAGAAATCTCAGGTTTAGATAGACTGATGACTGAATCCATAATGGGAGAATTTATATTCTATCCAGTTCCTCTGACTCAAAATACAGGGCTGGTTGCCCCATACTGTGCACCAAAGGGTTGCTCTGAACACTACGGATGGCCACCCAAGTGGCCATGTAGTAATTATGGCTGGAATATTTATAGACTCTATTATTACACAGAGAGTATGTATCTTCTTCAAAAGTCCTATTTGTGTAAGTGAAAATTTGGATTTTAGAAGGAGCTTTTATTAACTTATAAATAAGAATTTCAGAATTTATTTCTTAAGTGACGAGATTGGTTTGTTTTGTTTTGTTACTTCTGATTGTGCATTTTAGTGACTTTCTCGGTGATACAAAGAATGAATAAAGGCATCCTAAAATGAACTACAGAGAGAAGATTATTACACAGGATCTTGCCATCAGCACTATTAAGTTTTTCATTCTTATAATTTTTCCACAAATCATTTTAATATGAAATAAAATGAGCATTCTAACCTAAGCCATGGTTCAAAATCACTTTTATATTGATCTGTATGGAAAAGCAGAGAATACACTTAGCCATTTCTCTTACCTGATTTGTGGGTCATGTCTTTAATTACCTACAGAAAAGAAAAATAACAAACGAGAAAGCTAAAATATTCTCTTTGAAGTGACTGCCGGACATTAGAGAAATTTGAACATATAATAAAAATATTATCATTGATTTGGGGCAAAAAAAAAATCTTGTAGTCTGATTCCCAGTAATATTTAGCTAACTGTTTTGCTTTTTTGAACCCAGGAGAATTCCAGATAGAATAAAGGAAAGTAGAAGGCCTTCCCTTCTAGTGACCACATCAGCCTCCAAACTATTTAGTGTCAGAAGTTTTGATTTATAAACTTATACTTGTCTTTTTCATTTTCCTTAGGCTGTTCCTATAAGGCTAGATTTTTAAATATGGTAAAAAACTAGAGAGAAAAGTAGAATAAATTGTATCAAATAATGCAGAGTGGGGCTTCAGACCTGTATCGTGAAATCATTCTATAGGAAAAAATTGTTATCAACCCATTAGGTACTGTCCATACTAGACCTATTGGACAAAGTTATGTTGTCAGTATCTGTATTGTTTCATGTTAGGTAAAGGCCAGTGGGTTACTCCTTACCTTATAACACCTGGTTAGCGTGCTCAGAGAACCATTAGCTAAAATTCAGTTTTCATATGAAGCTTAAGGCAAAAAGAAAATAATTATAAATCCCTCCAAAGATTTACCAATTCTTTGAGACATCAATTTTGATATTAAATGGCTGAGAATCTGTCATCTGTACCTCCTACAAATTTTTCCTGCTAGCATAATTTAACATAAATTCCTTTACAAGCATAGAGTTTCAACTTTGAGTGGATTCATTTTAAAATTTGTTAAGTCTTGTTCACTTTAAACAATCACATTAAATGACAAACTCTTATTTTCTGATTTTTGAAGACTGTGTAACATCGTCCTTTATCCCTGTCAAGCCTTTCGATGTGACGGCTCAACCAGAACCCACAGTGGAGGTTGAAGAATTTGTTTACGACTCAACAAAGTATTGCCGTCCTTACAGAGTATACAAAAATCAGATTTACATTTACCCCAAGCACCTCAAGTATGATAGCCAGAAATGTTTCAACAAGGTATGGTATGTTTCTGAGATGTTGTGCTGTCTCTGCACCCTATAGAAATCATATTAAGACAGATTCTTGAGAGTTCAAACACAAATTATCATAGGTCAACACTTTGGAATAAGAATCCATTTGCAGAAAGTGCCTAATGAGGGACAGTGATGAGTTTCATCTTAAAAGTGTTTAAGGACACACAGTTTTATAACATATTAATAATCCTTTCTAAAATCAGCCCTGAATTATTTTGTTCTAGACCTCTTTTTTTTGTTTCTTAAGATACTCTGAAAATAGCATATCTGCTTCCTTTTGATACAAGTTTTTTTTTCTTCCTTTTAAAATAATATCTCCAAATCCTCCTGCTATTTCTGAGCACTATGGATAATGTCACAAGAAAGTGCTGGGTATTCTACATTTTTCAGATTTAATTAGAAGCTACTTATTTTAGGCACTCGGATTAGTTTTTTTGGTGTTATTTAACAGGAAATTACGATTTCCATTTTCCTTCTCTGTAATTTCAGGCTCGAAATATAACTGTGTGCATTGAATTCAAAAATTCTGATGAAGAAGGTGCCAAACCCGTGAAGGTGAGCCAAGTCCACAAGGGGACACAGCAATCCAGGGGGATTGGCAGGTGCATAGGTTCTCCTCACCACCATGGAACTTTTTATATGAGTGTGATTGAAGGAGGAGCGATTCAATTCATTTGTGTTAGATTTCTTAAAACGTACCTGATTTAATGGCCATCATTAACTGAATCTATAGCTCTGCCTAGCTTTTCATGATTCGGAAAAAAGGAAACCACTCTAGCATGAAATAAATGCAAAGATCCCCCTCTGGAAGACTCTGCCCTCTTCAAAGATTAGCCCGCCTCTCAATTCAGCATGCTTGATTTAAAATGCCACATCCCAGCTGGACCTCGTGTGACCTGTGCAGAAGGACTGCTGCATACTGGTCCAATGGCCCATACTGGCCCAATGGCTAGTGCAGCAGGCCCCTAGGGTGTTCACGTCCATGGAAACGCCATGTGGCCCATTGCCTGAGGAGCTGGGAAATGGCTCTGGAAGTCGGTCCCTGTTGTTGATGACTTGATTTAATAAAATCCAGAAGATGGGCAGCCCCAGTGGCGCAGCAATTTAGCACCGCCTGCAGCCCAGGACATGATCCTGGAGACCCTGGATCGAGTCCCATGTCAGGCTCTCTGCATGGTGCCTGCTTCCCTCTCTGCCTGTATCTCTGCCTCTGTGTGTGTGCGTGTGTGTGTGTGTGTCTATGAATAAAGTCTTTAAAATAAATAAATAAATAAATAAATAAATAAATAAATAAATAAATAAAATCCAGAAGACTACAAGATTTGTATGAACTACTTTTCAACCTACAAAACTGCAACTGGATGTCATTTTTCGGAGTTCACCTTTGATATATACTACTTTTATTTTAGGGACTTCAAATAACATAGAGTAACCCTTAAAAAGAGAGGGAAATTTTTTTGAGTGTGCCTATGGCCAGATCGTCCCAGTTTCAATGAATCAGCGGGGTGAAATAGTAAAGGACAAAGCTAATCTCATACTGACCCCCACGATTATCTGAGATAATCTCTTAAAGCTCTCTGTCAGGTACCATTTGTACCAACAAGGTTCATAGAATGATTCAGAATAAATTTGAGTGACTGAATGAATCATGCAGGGGGGAAAGAGTTCTTTAAAATAGTCTTGAGCCACAGTCAGTATCCACAGGTTCCAAGTTCCACGGTAACATTAGTCAGCATCAGGAGACAAAAATTAGAACAAAATGGAATTTTCAAGCAAACAAAGGCAATGACGAGACAGCAAGCACAGCAGGCCTGCTAGTGCAGTGTTTATGGGGAAAATTCTAGAAAAGAGGAATAAAAGCAGGCGTATGAGTCTCCTGTCTCATTGCATTCTAAAGGCTCATACAGAAATACAGCAGATTCCAGAAGAGGGAGCCTGAGCCTTGGGCTAAGGGAATTTTGAAGCTGCATGCCTAGGAAGTGCCATATGACATCCCCTGGCTTGATTAGGGGCTGGGATAGAATAACAGTGCAATGTGGTGGAGCCTGGAATCAGCCTTATCCTTCCCGCACAGCGTTCTTGGTTGGGAGCAGGCATGTCAGGGGTTGGGGTCGAACCAAACCCTGTGGTCACCCAGGACTGATTGCCTTGAACTCTGAATCAGACCTGGATGCCATGGACCCCTTCCAGAGGCCACCTTACAGGAATCTGAATTGAACAATTTAGCTCTTATCTCCTGGTAATCAAAAGTTAGGTAATGAACTAATTCAGGTTGATGTAATAGCTACACGATGAATTAAAGCCTTCATATTTTCTTCCATAGTGCCCTGATATAGTAAGTACAGGGCAGTAGGTGAGAGAAGTTCAAGGTGAATTAGATACCAGCTAAGCCTGGCAAGTTATCACTAAATTCATCTTTGTTCCAGGTTTGGTAACTGAAGAATTGTGACTTTTTTGTGTGTGCTCAGAGTTAATTTCAGACACTCCTAATCATTCAACTCATAACTTTTTAAACAGTGTATTTATGGAAAACCTGGAGGGCCTCTCTTCACCTCAGCTGCCCACACTGCAGTTCTGCATCATTCCCAGAATCCGGATTTCTCCGATGAGGTAAGGGCCACACCTCCCCTGCTCCCAGCAGCTCCTAAAAGAGATGGGTCAGGTAATGCACGAAGATAAGCATTCTCTCTAGACCACATCTCAGACTGAGGGCATGCCTTGGCTGATGTTTACTTAAGTGAGATTTAGAAAATGTATTTATTGACAGTTGCTCCAGGGGTTAGGTTGCAAATCCGGACGTTTCAGCATAGGATTGCCCTTCAAAAATATGTTTTTATGGTATCATTCTTTTCAAGGGAGAATAATTTTTTTTCTTTTATTTCATTAATCAATATAATAAAGATTGTGTTGGACAGCTTAACCAATCAATAGCTGCATTTCATGTCATAATGGAAAGAAGCTAGCATAGATAGAATATGAGCCAACACTAATTCTTATGACCTACTTGAACTTGAGTGATCTTGGATACTGTCATCTCTAAATGTGACGTACAGCAAGACCTGCCCTGGACAACTCCTGAGACTCTCTTATTATGGGCCAGGCACCATGCTGTACTCCATATATCCATCATCTCAATCCCTACAGGGTTCTCCAGAGAAACAGAGCCAATAGGGGAGATATATATATGTATAGACAGGTAGACTTATTATAAGGTATTGGCTCACATCGTTGTGGAAACAAGAAGTCTCATGATCTTCCATCTGTAATCCTGAAAGCTGGTGGTATTGTTCAAAGGCCTGAGAGCCAGCTAGGCTGTGATAGAGATTTCAGTTCAGGTGTGAAGGTCTGAGAAAAAAGGGTGCCAAAGGCAGACAGGGAAGATCAATGTTCTAGTTCAAGTAGTCATGCAGACAGAGAATTCAACCTCCTGCCTTTTTGTTCCATTCAGACCTTCATCAGATTGGATGATGAGCACCCACACTGGTGAAGGCCATCTATCTGCTTTATTCAGCCCTCAAATTCTAATGCTAATCTCTTCAGAAGCATCCTCACAGGCACACCCAGAAATAAAGTTTAACCAGCTATTTGGGCATTCTGCAGTCTAATCAAACAGACATAAAATTAACCTTCACACCTTCCTATCTTATGAGTAAGGAAACTGGGACTCAGAGAAGTAACTTTGCCAAGGGCACAGCAGTAAGAAGTGATCATCTGGGGCAGCCCGGGAGGCTTAGTGGTTTAGCACCACCTTCGGTCCAGGGCATGATCCTGGGGACCTGGGAGCAAGTCCCATGTCAGGCTTCCTGTGTGCAGCCTGCTTCTCCCTCTGCCTGTGTCTCTGCCTCTCTCTCTCTCTCTCTATCTCTATCTCTCATGAATAAATAAATAAAATCTTTAAAAAACATGATCATGAGAACTCAAACTAGGCCACATGACTCAGGGCTGAAGCTTCACCATTCTGCTCTAAGACATGAAAAACCCAATTGGGCCAATGGTAAATTACTCTGTATGTGTCAGCTGGTATTAAAAAGAGATTCAGACAAACAAGCTTTAGGGATTAAATTTAATTTCTGACCACAAAGGAAAGATCTAAACTAATGCAACCTGCTGATATGGTATCTGGGATTAAAAATATCCCATCTTTTTATGAGGTTTCCTATTGCTACTACAGTAAATCGCCAAATTTGGTGACAGAAAAACCCACATCCATTATCTCATAGTTCTGGAAATCATAACTCTGAAATGGGTCCCACAGAGCTTAAATCAATGTGTCAGCAGGTCTGCATTCCTTCCGGAAGCTGTAGGGGAGATTCCTTGCCTCACCTTTTCTAGCTTCTAGAGGCTTCCACAGGCCTTGGCTTGTGACCCTCTTCCAGAAGTTTCCTCACTCTCACTTCCACTTCCATTCTCTGACTCTGACTTCCCTCCAATAAGGACTTTGTGGTTACGTCAGTCTCCCACAGTAATCCAGTGTAATCTTCCCATTTTAAAATCCTTGTTTTCATCACTTTTGCAAATCCCTTTTACCCTGTTCACAGATTCTGGATATTGGGGCCGGGAGGACACCATTTGGGGGCAGGCTATTAGTCTGCCTACCACACCTTATTCCACATCAATCATTTTGAAACTAAAGGAACTTCAGTGAAACCACAGAGCTCCTTTAACCTTATCTCCCTCCTCCACACCGACTTAATGCTCTTAAGCTTTGTTCCCTATAAATTCAGGACAGAAGGTAAAAAAAAAAAATTAAGGTAATGGTCTATCACCATGTTATAGAATATTTATTGTATTGGTTGACCCCTTGGAAAAACCCCTCTGAAATATGCATCTGTTGTAGACATACAAGATTTTTTTTTTCTAAAAAAAAAAATGATGTTCTCACTGTTAATTCTGACTGTTAATCTCTGTTGCTCGCATGTGCTTCCCGGAATTCTTATAAAAGCCATGGAGTTTTCTATAGGAGAACATGTATGGAATGACAGCCCAGTGAACTCTGCAGTGCAGACTCAAAACTGAGGTTGCATTAATTGCAAAAATTGATACAAATTCTTCCAAGGCTCTGTTATAATGTGAATATTTGCAGTATTTAAAGTGAAGGATGTTGGCATTAATAGTTAACTGGAATTCTTGAGAACTTATTGCATTCCCATATGCTCTTTATGTTAGCTAAAAAAAAGAAAAAATTTCCTTCTGGTACATGGCCAATTATTGTACTTCTTAAATGTACATTGGCCTTTGTTACCAGGTTTGCATACTAGTATATAAAGAATGTGTAAGCTTGTAAACCATTCTAGTTCAGAAGTTCTCAGATTTTACCATTCACCAGAATCACCTTGAAGCCTTGTTACATCAGATTACTGTAATCCCCCCAGATTTGTGGATTCCAAATGTCTGAAACAGGGCCTGAAAATTTGCATGATACTTGTTAGAACAAGTTTCTAAAAGATGGTGATGCTGCTCTTTCAGGGAGAACATTTGGAAAATCAATGTAATGAGTCCTTTCCCGAACAAAGTGCAAATACAGGGGATCCCTGGGTGGCTCAGTGGTTTAGCGCCTGCCTTTGGCCAGGGCGTGATCCTGGAGTCCCGGGATGGAGTCCCACGTCGGGCTCCCGGCATGGAGCCTGCTTCTCCCTCCTCCTGTGTGTGTCTCTCTCACTCTCTCTCTCTCTCACACACACAAATAAATAAATAAATCTTTTTTTAAAAAGTGCTAATACATTAGCTAGATAGGTAGATGCACAAAGAGTCTAATAAATAAGCTGGCAGATAATCTGCACAGTTCTCTAACACCTTATTGCTTGACCATTCTGGAAGTTACCAAACTGCTGATATTACATTGAATGCAGCTTATATGATGAGATCCTGGGATTCTAGTGTGAAGTAGTTATCAAATGACATGGTTCCCCATCCTGGAAGATCCTATTAAACGGACTAGACCATAAACTCCCAGTGAATCAAAGCCCTATAACATCTTTCGACTCGATTCCCACCTCCGTATCATCCTATTTCACAACGTATGTGGCAGATGTTTGGAAACTGAAAAGCACTATGAAATATAGAAGGTGTCAAAACATTTCTTTTTAAGGATATGGAGTATGCTCCTCATTAAGCATATTTTTAACATATATCAACTTTATGTTTTATACTTATTAGGAAACATTCCTTATGTAGCTACAGCATGACATCTTCACAAAACAGCTCATTACTTGGTTACCACAATAACACATATCATGTATTTTTTTGTTATTTTTAAGAAGAAATAGATTCCATGCTTAAGTTACATCATTTCTTACTGCTATGTTTCTCACCACTGTGTCTATGAATCGCCTGGGGATCTTATTAAAAATGCAGATTCTGATTCCATGTGTCTGGGGTAGTGTCCAAGATTGTGCATTTCTAATGAGCTCACAAGCGATGCTCATACTCTGGTCCATGCACACACTGCATGAGACAGGGACTCAGTTTACTCAGTGGATGTTCTCTGATGATAGGTTCCTTGATCTATGTCTTTTTGACACCTTATGGTGAGCCTCTGTGTATGTGTGAGTGTGTGAGTGTGTTTAATCCATTCTTTACTAGCATCTGTTACCAAATGACAAATGCTAGGCATTCTAAATTATCAACACCCACCACAATAAAGAAGTAAAAATATCAGTCCCTTAACACACGACTGCTAGCAGGATGGATATCCATTGAGAGTTAAGTCGGTACTTCTTACACTAACTATGAAACGTGGTCCTTAGTTTCAGTGAAAGATTTTTTTAAAAGGTGAAGGCGCCTATGCTTTGTCTCACCCTGACCTGGGGCAAATGAATTTCATCCCAGTCCAGGGATGAAAATCTCTTGGACATAGATTGGACTATGATCTCTTTCATTGCAGGTGAAAATTGAACTACCGACACAGCTCCATGAGAAACACCATATTTTGTTTTCTTTTTACCATGTCACTTGTGACATAAATGCCAAGGCTAATGCCAAGAAAAAGGAGATGCTGGAAACATCAGGTACTGACAGGATGTGATTTGGTACAGTTTTACATGTCATCTATGTGTCTTGAACTGGAGAGGACTTTTAAAGCTCTGATGTATTAAATTTTTTTTAGTGAGGTTTTCTATTCATAAGTGACAAATAACTTTGTTTTTCCTCCTCACCATGGCGCTTTGCACTCAGAAGGTTTCTCTTTGTTCTTCCTTTGCACAGTGGGATATGCTTGGCTTCCCCTGATGAAACATGATCCGATAGCTTCTCAAGAATACAATATCCCAATAGCAACAGGCCTGCCTCCTAATTATTTAAGCTTTCAAGATTCTGCAAGTGGAAAGGTACTGAGTGATGTATAATTTAAGAGAAAAAAATACATGAGCTAAATGGCATGAGGTTATCTTCTTTCTGCTATTTAAATTAACCCAAGGACTGTAGTGTATGCATCCATTGTAGTGATGAGTCGTGTACCAACAATATTTTCAGTGTCTTGTTTCATTCATGGCTGGTAGAAATGATCCATTAGAATGGCCCCCTAATACCACATCGGTCTCCCTCACCGGTACTGCTAATTCTTTTTGCATCTTTTATTTTGCATCTGTAGAGTCCTGTAAGTTAAATGGATCGGGATGGCCAATTAACATAAGCTAAATAACCTGTTTCTTTTCTTTTCTTCAATTGCCACAGTGACAGTAACACACTCTTTTTTACAGCATGGTGGGAGTGACATTAAGTGGGTTGACGGTGGCAAGCCACTCTTCAAAGTATCGACATTTGTGGTGTCCACAGTAAATACTCAGGTGAGTGCGCTGTCCTGAAAAAAATCTCAGCATCTGTTTGAACCCATAGAATCCTAAGGGGGCTCCTGTATTTAGGGAAGGGGACTCACCATTTCCCAAGTTGTCAGAGGAGCAGGTGATTTAGAACTGCAAAGGGAGAAATGTCGGCAGCATAACTTTATGCCTCTCCCAGGAGAGAGAGAATGCCCCAGCCCTTCAGCCCAGGTGCCCTTACAACTGTGGACTAGAATACCAGACATGTACGTATCAGGATGATGCTCCCACCCTTGAAATATGGTTTGCTTTCACTGAAAACACCCAAGTGTTAAAAATGGGGAAAGGTGGGATCCCTGAGTGGCTCAGCGGTTTAGCGTCTGCCTTTGGCCCAGGGCGTGATCCTGGAGGCCTGGGATCAAGTCCCATGTTGGGGTCTCTGCATGGAGCCTGCTTCTCCCTCTGCCTGTATCTCTGCCTCTCTCTCTCTCTCTCTCTCTCTCTCTCTCTCCCATGAATAAATAAATAAATAAAATATTTTTTTTTTTAAATGAGGAAAGGTCAAAATGAAAGACTTTGGATCTTTACCTGAAAACTAAGTCTGATTTCCAGTGCCTACCAGGTGCTCCTAATGGGCAGGCCATGAGATCAGCAGAACTACTGGAGACCCTCCTTGGCCAGCTTCTTCCTGGGAGATCCTGTACAAGTCACCTCACCCCTGCAGTCCTTATTTTGTCATCAGGAAAATGATGGCAATAATATCTGCCTAAGGTTGTAGGAAGGATCAAAATGAGAAACCACGTGTGAAAACATGTCAGGAACTGCAAAATGCTATACAAACCTAATTCCCGTCATTGCTAAATTACCACAGATGCACCCCTTCCACTGCAAGACAGCTTCTCTTACCAGAGTGTGAGGACTTCTGTGGTACCAATTGTAAAGTACAAAGCAAAATCATTAAGTACACAAACTATGTATTTCCCCTTTCTTAAATGCTTGCTAAGAGAAATGAAATCATCCAGGTATTACACACATATTGCATCAGAATTTCTCCCTGTAACCTCTGGTGCCTCAAGGGAAATTTAACTCCCTTCTTCAGTCCTCTGCGCAAACTCCACAAGTCCCACAAAATGGTCCTTCCCCACCTAGTCCTGCCCTTATATACCAACCTGTCTTTCTCACACTTCCAACTGCTTTCCTCTCAACAAGCCAGATGTCTCTCTGACTCACCATCACTCACCTTTTTCTGCATCCGCTGCCACTGCCCATCACTCATCGCCAAGGCGGGACATATTCCTCTTTCATCAGTATTTACCTCATGGACCAAATGCCCAGGCCCTCTCTTGCACTGCGTCCTCCATCTGCTTAGCTTCCGCTTCTGACACTCAGCCCTCCTCATGAGGAAGGCAATCTTTCCCTCCCTTCCTCCCCTCCCTGCCTTGGCCTGGACAGCTCCCACCCATCCTTCCGACCTTGACTCACTTTCTCAAAGAAGCCTGTCCTCTTCCCTGACCCTTCAGACATGTGTCGTCTTGTCATACACCCACATGGCACCCTGCTTTCCTGTGATGCACCTATGTAACTGTGATCAAGTAGGTGTGTGTTGACGTTGCAGTATGGTGCCGGTCTCCCTGACATAATGGAAGGACTGCAGAAGAAGGGACTGGGTTTTCCTGGGCCTTCACTCTGTCCTCCCTGGCTGCCAAGGGCCTAGCACATAGTCAGTTTTCAATGACTAATCGTCAAATAGTTGAATAAATGAAATGAAACTGAAAATATAACACATACACACGTATGCTCACACATACCCTGGAGCTGAGGGAAACCCAAATCACAGATGTCCTTCTAGAATCAACAAATTCCAGAGAAATATCCAGTATGCATGTCTTCACTAAAATTCCGTGTCTCACTTTCTGACTATATAACTCTGTCCCTCAGCTCAAGAGAATTTCTAAGGGGCCACCCTCTTCAGGAAATAGCATTAAAGGGAATATTCATTTGCTCAGGCTGCCGTAACAGAATACCATAGACTGGGCAGCTTACACAACAGAAATTTATGTTTTCACCATCCTGGAGTCCAGAAGACCAGTATCAAGGTGTCAATGTGTTGGCAGGGTTGGTTTCTTCTCAGGCCTCCCTACTTGACATGTAGGTAGCCATCTTCTTGCTGGGTCCTTTCATGGTCCTTTCCTCTATGCCAGTACATGTCTGGTGTTTATCTCTGTGTCCAGATTTCCTCCTTTATTTTTTTTTATAAGTAGGCTCCACACATGGGGAGCCCAACATGGGTCTTGAAGTCATGACCCTGAGATCAATCAAGAGTCAGGTGTTTAATAGAGTAAGCCACCCAGGTGCCCCTAAATTTCGTCTTTTATAGAGACATCAATCATATTGGACTTGGTCCACTCTAACTGCTTCATTTTAACATAACTATCTCTTTAGATAAGGTCTAGATAAGGTCTAGATAAGGTCTAGAGACCTTATCTCTAAATATGGTTATATTCTGAGGTACCAGGGCGGGAATTAAGACTTCAACATATGGATTGTGAAGGGACACAATGCAGCCCATTACAAAGGGTACAAATCAGTTTTATCTCATTAGATTAGTGTGAACTTCCTAATTTTTTACTAGCTTGGGCATTTTAAGTCTAAAAATATCCCTGTGCATAATAAGAGTACACCTTCTCATGTGTGTTAAGAAATATGTAAGAAAAATACATAGAGGTGTGTAGAAAGAAACAGGAAGATGAAAGAAAGCAATTTTTAAAAGGGGAGGGAGGGGACAGAGCCAGTGGAAGGGCTTCTCCAGCCACTGCCATGTGGCCAAGAAGGAAAACACATCTGTCTATAAGAAAGAAAAAAAAAAAAAAAGAAAGAAAGAAAGAGCAGGGTTTGTGGTCCAGGTGGAGCTTTCAGTGAACTTTCAAAATGTCCAGTGAAAATGAAAGCCGTCACTCTGACTCCTTGATAAAGCATCTGCTCGTCTCATTGAGGCATCTGTCCTCCAGAAATACTCACCCTCCATCACTGTAATTGTTATACAGTTTATGTGTCACCAGAAATAAACACTTTCCTTGCTCTTTCAGGATCCCCATGTGAACGCATTTTTCCGACAGTGCCAAAAAAGAGAGAAAGATATGTCTCAGTCACCTACCTCGAACTTCATCCGGTCTTGTAAGGTAAGGTGACGTGCAAATACTCTCTGGGTATCCAGGGTAAAGAAATGGGTAAAAGGGTCCTTTCCAGTTTCCAATGAGTAGCAAACTAAGATAGGGCCATCATGGAAGATTTTTAAATACCTTATCAATTCAGAGAATAAATGGTTATTTCTCAATTCTTTGATAGTCTCTACCTGTTGATTACAAAACAAGCAAATGTCAGATTTTTTTTCCAAAATAAAATGATTGAAGATCAGAATCAGTTGATTTTCAATTGGATAATTGTGTACAGTATCCTTGCAACATCACCCCCATGCCTGCGTGCCTGCTGAGTGCAGTGAAGAATAAATAAAGCCAGATGAAGGTGAGCTAGCATATTCGTACTTTTCCTTTTTTTTAAGATTGTATTTATTTAATCATGAGAGACACAGAGAGAAGCAGAGACATAGACAGAGGGAGAAGCAGGCTCCATGCAAGGAGCTTCATGAGGGACTCGATCCCAGGACGCCGGGATCATGCCCTGAGCCAAAGGCAGATGCTCAACCACTGCACCACCCAGACACCCCACTTACTTTAGTTCAGAAACACATCAGCAGAAGGTGCTTTAAATTTAACCAGTGTCCTTTTTCTCCCACCAATGTACTACAGAACCTATTGAATGTGGAAAAGATTCATGCAATCATGAGTTTTCTGCCTATCATCTTGAATCAGCTCTTCAAGGTGCTGGTCCAGAATGAAGAAGATGAAATAACTACAACTGTGACCAGGTATCTCTCCCGTGGTCTTAGGAGAAGAGCTCTTCTAGTCTGTGTTTGCACAAAACTGTGATTATAACTGAACAGCCACCTTCTTGTGCCCGCTTGTGTTTCACGTGAACACGTCTCAAATTTGAAGTATTTCTCTCTTGAGTTCTTGCCTTCAAATCTGTTATCATTGGGGTAAAGTTTTAGACCCGTTTTTCCACTTTTTATTTTGTTTCTTAATTAAGCTTTTTATTTTGAGGGAATCATAGGACAGGCACTTGTGAGAAATAATGTGGAGAGATCCCATGTTCCCTTTACCTAGTTTACCAATGCCACATCATGCAAAACTGTAGCACAGTATCACTACTGGGATATTGACATTGATAAACAGAATACGGAACATTCCCATCACCAGGGGAATCCCTCATGTTGTCATTTATTACACAAAATTACTTCCCTCACATCCCCAGTCCCCACCCCTTAGCCCTGGTAACTACTAATCTGTTAAAATTTTGGATAGATAGATAGGAAGGGCACCTGGGTTTTTCCAGTTCAGGTAGATTTTGGGTGAACATAAGTTTTTATTTCCCTGAGATAAATGCCTGGTGCAGCTGCTAGGTCTTAATGATAGTTGCACCTGCAGTTTTTAAGAAAACGCTGAATTGTTTTCCAGGGTGGCTGTACAGTTTCACATTCCCACTAGATTTTTAAATTTTTTTCTCTAACTGCCCCTGCTTTAAATTTGTCTGTACTACATTTTCCCAACATTTCTAATCTGTCTAGTAACTTTGACGATCCTAATTTCCTCTCTATTGGAGATACTGTTTTAAATCCGTTAAAGCATCATATATGTTTAATGTTCATTTAAAAAAAATATTAGTCACCAAATTCTGCGGAAAAATATTACTCTTCACATTGAAGTATGTCCAGAACTTTCCTAACTGTCAGGTATATTATTAACCTCTTTCAGAATGTGGGTCTTTAGCCTCATTTTTAAAGTAGCACCCTGAAGCTCTGGGACAATTAAAGTGTGTCTAACAGTTCCACATCAGCCAGTTCTGGACCTGGGTTAAAAGTCTCCAACTGTACCTTCAACTGAGACTCTTTTCAGCATGAACATATAGGTTTTTGTGAACAAGACTGCTAAATATTTCAGCAGATAGATCTGCTAAAATTCCAAGACATTCCAAAACACTACAGCCATTGAGTAACTGGCAGTACTAATGTGAAAGCAGTACCACCGCTGCTACTAGAAACACTTCACGAGCTAAGGAGGGAAATAAAAAATAAAACTGAATCTTAATCTAATTGCTTTTTACAGCAGCATATGTAGTCCCTCTTTGTTAGAAGGGAAACCCTCTTTATTCTTTTTTAAGGATTTTTTTATGAGAGAGAGAGAGAGAGAATACAATCGGGGGAGGGACAGAAGGAGAGAAGCAGACTGCCCGAGGAGCTGGGATCCCAAGGTGAGGCTCCATCCCAGGACCCTGGGATCATGATCTGAGCCAAAGGCAGACACTTAACCAACAAAGCCACCCAGAGGGAGCCCCCTTTAAATGGACTATAATAATTGGAGGTTAAAGGTCCTAAATTGTAATCAGATACTAAAAATGATTCTTTTTCCAAGAACACAGTATCAGCCAACACACAAGCCATAAAAGTCTTCAGTGTGATGTTGCAGCCATGAGATACTTATATCTTAGTGTTAATACGGATATTGGAGGATCAGAGGGGGAAATCTGAAACTGGTTCACGCATTAATTCAGTGCCTGTTAAATACCCAGTTTACAAAACACTCTAGTGCCAAGCCCAGTCATATTTTCCAGAAAAGTCACTCAACAGTTTTGTTTTTCCAGGGTTCTGACCGACATTGTGGCCAAATGCCATGAGGAACAGCTGGACCACTCTGTCCAGTCGTACATTAAGGTATGAAATCGCCACTTCGACACTGGGCACATCCCTCGTGCTGTGTGGTTTGTCTCATTTCTGTCTGCAATAAGTGGGATGTTTCTGCCTTTAGCTGGATGGGGCTCAGCACAGTAATATCAAACATTCCCTTTAGCCACTTAGGATTCCATCTCTTTGCATGGATGATCTAGAGGTATAGTTCAAATGTATAAATAATGTGTACATGTGCAAATGAATATTTATATGGGGAGAAAGAACAAAGAAAGAGAAGAGAAAATGAAGGTATTGGCCTTTTGAAGTCAACATTACAAATGAATGCAATTCCTGTATCAAGTTAAGGAATATTTTTCCTGTTGGTTTGTTGAATGCTCTGTGTTTCTTCTGTAATGTTTTCTTAGCTCTTTTTATTGTTTTCTCAGGCATTATTTCATTTTCCCAGTTACTGTATATTTGTACCTGCTTCTGGTATGTTAAGTCCTTTATCCTCGGGCATGATCCACTAGCCCATTCCATCAGTGTGCACCTGCTTCCTCCAGCGTCCTTCACCAAGCGTTCACTCGGACATGTTCATGTTCTCATTTCCAGTTGGCCTGTGAATTAATGCCAGTGAACTTGTGATGATGTTTGCACATTATAGTTCCTGCCTAAATGTCATCTTCCTGAATGAAAAGAATCTATCCAGAGATAAATGAGAGTGGCTTACATAACTTTATAATGCATAGAGGAGCTAAATTTCTATTTTTTATGTATATATTAAATCTTTTTGAGACCCAGACCTTTTTTAATTGAAAGAATTTATTCCATTGATATATAAGAATAGACATATACTCCCATAAGTTAGATGTCTAGAAAGGTGACTAGAGGATAATTTGGGGGTTTTGTGGTAGATATGTGTAAAAAACAAACAAAAAAAAAACAAAACTTCCTATGAAATTTCACTCTGAGGTGAAACCCTCTGAGGGATATTTTTACATTACAATTTTATTTATTTTTTATTTTTTTTACATTACAATTTTATATGTACATATTTTCTACCTGCCTGAAATGTAAGATATCTTCCCAAATACCCAAGTATGATCGTGTGCCCTTCCTTAAAATAGCCCATATGCCAAAGATAGTTATTTCACAACAATTTCCCTATGGTATAATTTTACCCAACAAGGTCTACACTTCAGCTGCAGAAAGCCAGTTGCGCCTACAAATGCTTATTTAGTTTACTCTCTGTTTAAGACAGTCGTAAAAATACTTTAATCCAGTATTGATGAATTTACATTTAACAGAATCAACCACAGAAATTTCTCTCAATATTTAACCCACATTTTCCATTTCAATCGCCAAAGGGGCTTAGAAGAAAACAATTCCCCAGTCCATATTACCCAGAGGCATCTCCATTTCAACACAAGTATTTACCTCATTCCAATGGAATCATTGAAGACTACATTAAGAACCCACTGATGTTGTGTCTGTTTTTGTGATAGTCAAAGAAGTTCCTTATGAGAACCTTAAATCAGTTCTCAGACTCATTCTGTGTTGCTCTTGGAAGAGTGTATTGGAATGCATCCTGGTATGGTCTTTATTTTTAACTAGGATGTTTGAAATCTCCTGATGAGACCATTTGATTTTATAATATAGGCGGTTGCTTAGTTTGCTTTGAAGTGGTTGAAATCCAGAAATACATATAAAAATGGGATGTCACGCTGATAACAATTCCTAAAGATATTTCATAAAAATATTTTCACATAGCTAAAGTGGACACACCCTAATAAATATTATCAACTGGAATTTTATTCTAGAAAGAACATTAAACTAGCAAGTGGGAAATTAGATTCTAGTCAAGATTAGATAGTTAATTTGAGCAATCAGCCTCTCTGGACTTCATTTTTTTCTCCTCTGAAGTGAGAAAGGATGGACCAGAAGAACATCGAGCTCTATGATTGAACTCTTGTTGCAGTACATTGTTAACAGCCTGACCTTGACCAAAGAGTTTGATTTTTCTTATCACCTGTGGGAGAAATTATTTTTTAACATGTAGGTGGATATTAAGGCCCATACCTTGGTGTATGATGAATACTGATGGGCTGGTATCAATATATGCTTTGATGTCCTTGAAAGATGTGATATATTCAGTGGAATTTATATATATTCAGAAACAAACTAAACACCATTTCAAGTTCAGTGGTGCTAAATGCTGCTAACTCACCTCATTTACAATATCCAAAATGCACACATACACCATTTCTTTTTCAAAGATGTGCATCTTAAGTCTATCTAACCAAATGCCATGGTTTACTGCAATTCATGGCACTGACACGTTCCAGCCAAAATTTTAAAATAAGAATATCTCAGAGCTAGTTGTAATGCTGTTAGAGCTAAATAACTGTGCATGGGACTAGGCAGTCAGTGATGATATTAGCCTCACTTGAGTCATAATTCATGAGGGGGAAAAAATCCTATTACTCTTGATTTTGGCTAGTTTCATACATCTCTTAGCTTTGTCTTTCTCCTCTGGGATGAGCTTGGAGAAGTAAGACTCCAGTCTTACTTACCAATGAGTTGCAAAGTTCAAAGAAATGATTATAGATCCAAATGTGAATGTGCCTCTGCTTTGAGTTTCTTGTCTGCCTTCGCTCTTGATTATAGTGAAGTCTGAGTAGTGAATGTTATAAACAAATGACCTTCCTTGAGGCAAATGCAACCCATAAGTAAAACCGTATAATCTAGGGATAAGCATTATATATTTAAAATATGTGCATAAATTGGTACTGATATCCTTAAAATAGATGAAGAAATACTGAAAATTAAGACCATTACATGCATTCAGAAATGCACACCAAAACAAATCTTTTGAGAGAAAAAAAAGTGAGCAGCATTTGTTATCTTACTGATGGCCAATGTTCATGAACCCTTTGATAGCTGTGACTAAGCATGAGATGATAGAACCTGGGCCTGTGGGGAGCTCACCTACTGGCCTCTGGAAGGCACCTGCTTCCCCACTTGGCTATTTGAGTGGGTGCTCTACCCTTTCAGGATGAAGAAATGCTACCATGCCACCTGTTACCAGTGGAAGGAAGGAGAAGGGGAAATGTGTCCTAAGTAGGTGGGTCAAAGCCCTCCATGTTTCCTTGAACCCGCTAAATCGCTCTCTGACTCTTTCTTTTGATTTCTACAAAAAGAGTTTCAAGGAGAGCTTAGGTGAGCCAAGCCCTATCTTGTGCAAAACCCTAAATAGGAACAGTCGTGTACTACTCTTGTCATTGGGCCACCATTTATTTCATGACAAAATCTGGCATGAGCAGATAATTTTGAGATATGAGTTATTCATGTAACCTAATTTTTGAGACTTTGGTTTTTTTTTAAGTATTTAACTTTTTTCACTTTTTGGATTTTCTTCAGTTCGTGTTCAAAACCAGGGCATGCAAGGAGAGAACTATACATGAGGAGCTGGCTAAAAATGTGACTGGTCTTTTGAAATCAAATGACTCAACAACAGTAAAGCATGTCCTGAAGGTAAAGAATTTAAAGACAATCCTTCAATTGTTAACAGGAGGGGTGGCTTGCTCTCACCCCTGGAAGGCGATAGGACTCCTTGATATCCATAGATTGTTTCTTTTAGTTTCAGTGTAAGCATCATATTGAAACTGTAGCATATAAAAACATTAAGCAAGCGAAGGAGATTTGTGTCAAAAGAACAGAAGACCCAAATTAAGTCCTTTGGCCCCAAAACAGAATGAGTAACTATTAAGAATAATCTGAAATACTCAAAAGTACTAACTGTTGCAAAAATAAAGTTTGTTGGGTTTTTAGGCACGGTAGAGGAAATGTGCCAAAGGATTAAATTATAGAAGAATGGCTTTAGTCCCTAGCTAAATTAATTATCTATCATGACTTGACAGATGGATGATTGATTAGTAAGTAGCTAGAAAGAGAAGTTGGGATTGATAAGCATCAACATGAGTTCCCTAAACTCAAATTATTCTAAGCAATTTGCTTAAATTAGTCTTATGAGTATATTTATCCAGTTTATGCAACAAAGATGTTCTAAGTGCCTCCCATGGGACGGGCACCAACCTCAGCACTTGGCAGGCATCAGAGAATAGAATAAAGACCTCTGTCCTTGGGGAGCTTGCATTCTACTGGGGGGTAAAAAACAATATACTACAAACATAATAACAAAATTAATTAAATTGTGTGTTAGGAAGTGAGAAGTGGTATGGGAAAAGAAAATGTTGAGCTGGTAAGGGGAACTGGGAGTGCTGGAGGTACAGAGCGAGGTTTGGAATTTAAACAGAATGGTCAGGAGACAGCTCATGGAGAAGGTAATACTTGAGCAAAAAAAATGCAAAGAGGAGGAACTGGCCATGTGGATGCTTGGAGAACAGTAAAGGCAGAGGGGAGACATGTATAAAATCACAAGGCAGCAGCATGCCTAGTGTGCTGGAAGGATGGCAGAGAGGCCAGTGTGGCTGGAATGAAGTTATCAAAGAAGAAAGGAGGCAGGGTGGGTGTAGGGAGGAGAGGTAGGCAAGTAGCATAAAGCCTTATAGGCCATTGCAAGGACTTTGGCTTCCACTCAGCAAAATTGAGAACCATTAGAGAGTTTTGAGCAAAAGTGTGACATGAGCTGACATGAGTTTAATGAAGCACCCTGATGGCTGTGTAGGGAATGGACTCTAGCAAGGTGAGGATGGTGTCAGGGTGCTCAAGGGGATTGCATGCCAGAGAAACAGGCTTCTCTTCAGAGAGTCAACACTTAGTTAAAAGGTGAGGTGAAGGGAACTTTGGAGAAATTGTGCCTTCCAGAGACTTCGCTGATGTTGGGCCATGCATTCCAGAAAGTGTGGCAGTAGGGCATCAGGAGCTAGAAAGCGGTGAGATATGGGAATAGAAAAAGGAATATGTGCTGCCCACGGAGACTAGAGGGCAGGAGGGGAATGGGTTTCCTGTTATCAGACACGAATTGAGATGAAAAGCTTAATTTCCTTAGCCCTGGTGGACTCAGGGTAAAAGGCAGAGGCAGACTGGAGTGCTAAGAGGTAGCACATGGTAAATATCAGGGGCATTAAGAGGCAAATATGGGGACATTGGGCATATGGTGAAAAATATCATTTTGGACAAGATGGGGGAAAGGGGATTTTAACAATGTGCCTTGTATTAATTATTTGCAACAACATGAATTCCATTTCTAAGGTCAGGCAACCCCTTTGTTGAGCAAGAGCTGCCTTGTTAAAATGCAAAACTCCTCTGTCCCACATCTCACATAGATCTCTAGAGTTAGGACCCTGTACCCAGCAGCTCTCAGCAGCATAGTTTGTATCAGCTGAAATTGGTTACAATTCAAATGCCTGTCCATGATAGAACAGAGAAGTAAATTGTGGTCATATATGTGATGTGACAATACTGGACTCCCAGCCACAGGAGTCAACATAAATGAACCTCAGGACAGAAGTTACTGAATGAAAAAGCCAATTACAGAAGGATCCACACGGGATGATTCCGTTTATATAGAGTTCAGCAGTAGGCAAAACTCAATAGTGCTTCAATGTATGATAATGGTAGCAAAATTATGAAATAAAGCAAGGGAATGATTAGCACAGAATTCAAAATTGTTATCTCTGGTGGAGAAAATGCGAGGAGCAAAGGATCAGGGAGGTATATTCTTTAAACTGTACGTATATAACATAGACTTTTTGTATCTGGGATAAGTATAACCCTTCGACCCAAGAGACAGGGACCTTCATCCTGGGACATATTTTGGTTTGCTCGGACTGCACCCCTCCCCATAGGAAGAAGTGGAAGAGGAGCCAAGAGAAACGCCCACTGGGAGCCCCTACCTCCTCTTCTGAAACTGTACGGATCCCCAGGAGATTCCCGAGTTAAGGGCTTACAGGCACATTCCTGGGCCTTTCTTAAGTCCATCCTTCAGAGAGGAAATTGTAATGCCTGAGCACAACCTAGACTGGAGGAGGGAGCAGTTTGTGGTGGGAGAGGCGCTGGTCTGTGGACAGCACTCACTTGTGCAGGCTGGACAGTCATGTGTGTGCAGCTGGCCTGTCCATTTCAAAGAACACATTCTAAAATAAAAATTTTATAATATTACATGTTGTAAAGGACAGAATCATTGTGATTTTGCTCTAACATAATAAATTTCCTATTGTCTTTTCTTTTTTGCAATAGCACTCCTGGTTCTTCTTTGCAATTATCCTGAAATCAATGGCCCAGCACTTGATTGACACAAATAAAATTCAGGTAAGATTGTAGGTAATACACTATTATCCAACAATTGTGCTGATGAATATGCTCTCATTAGTTTCATTTTTATTTACTTTGTAAACCTTAGCAATTTGAGTTAATTGCATTTTAAGTGGGAGAAATGATTGTGTGTCAGTACAGGTCCTACGGACAGAAGATCTGAGTTGATAGTGGGTCCACTGGCTTCAAAGATCCACCCAACAGTGGACCCACCATTAACAATTTTAGTTAGGACTCTTATATTGATCCCTGTAAGTTCCCACTCTAACAGGGTGGATGTGATGATCCTTTTGGCCTTCAAATGTCAGTATCAACTCAGATCTTGTGTTTAATAGTTTAATGGTGCCCCTCTTCCCAGTATGGTCACCTGAGTACATAGCTGTAGGGCCCTTTGTAGGAGGGCTGACAAAATCTTTATATGTATATACGTAACCGAAGTATTGGAGGGGGCTCTGTCTTTTAGAGACTCTGTCTTTTCTTCAATCAGTGTGTACCAACTCTGAAAAGTGACTCAGGTCCAGGAAGAGGAAAATGCCCCGTGAATATTTTTTGGAGCAAACGTCCTCATCTTCTATAGTCCATTCTTGCCTTCTTGGTGGATTAAACATCGTCATTGTTGGTTGCTGTCTGTTTTTCCCATAGGGACCCCACATATTATTAAGTAGCTCTACAACTCCCTGAGAGTCCTCCACCTTGGCTTCCCTCCAGCCTTGCCATCTGTTACGATAATCACAGCCTTCTGGCTCCTGGAGGATAAGTACAATCCCATGGCCTCTGTTATTTTGGTGAACATCATCTCCATGGCCATTAGTGAGCCAGCACTGTCACTGCCTGTCTCATCTGCCATTGAGAGACCACTAAACTTCTTAGAGATGTCGGTCCAGCACCTTTTGATGACTTTGGGGTGGATAGTGTGTTTTCCGGACCTTGCTGTAAAACTTGATCCTCCAGGGGTTCTTCTGGTCTCAGTATATGCATTTCCACTTTCCTCTGCCTCTTTATTCTTTTTTCTGTCGTCTGCCAGGGCCCTCAAGCATTCTCACTTTCACTTTGCTCAGAATGTGCCATCTGTAGCGCTCTAAGAGCCATCCTAACAATGAGTGGGATTGTTTCATCCCAAATCCTGATAAAGTGCCCCCATGTCAGTGAGTCTTAACTGATTCACTCTTCTTTCTGGCCTTCTTGATCAAACACATTTATCATCCAATCTCAAAGGAACTTGCATGACTCCTGCTTACAGCTCCTTCGGGTATACTCTCTGTTTTATCTTATTAGGCCCAGCAGGTTCACAGCTGGGTTAAGCTGGACCTTAACCCTGGTTATTAGCCTGAGCTCCAAGGGAGGAGGAGGGACATCTCCTGAAGGATTTGTCTGCTGCCTTGCTGGGAAAGGTTTTTGCAGAGCATCCCATCTAAGAGAAATGTTATCTCTTAGTAGGGAAGTATGCAGAGTCACCATCCTCAGGTCATCCACCCAGATGTTCCCATCCATGCTTCCACACCACAGGTCTCTCCAGCCATGGCTTGACCTAAGCATAGCAGATCTGCCTTGGCTGGATATTTAATCATCTCCAGAGCTCCCTAACTTAACTCTTAGATCTTATATTTGCTTTTCAGCTGTGTCTGCTCTCCCTCTTCCAGAGATAAGATCCTCCTGTCAGGAAGGAAGAGAAAATCTAATATGAAGATAAAAATGATTCATATCTCTCTGTTTTTCAGCTGTGTTGGAATTAGGAAACTTCATCACTTTAATCCTTGCCCTTCCACTAACCTGTTAGATGATAAAAAAGACATTTAACATCTCAGAACCTGTTTTCTCATCTGTAAAAAAAACAGATTGGACTAAAATCCTTTCGTTCCCACCAGCACATATCTGCTCAAATAGATCACAGACACCCTTATAAACAGTTCAGAATATAGGAACTCATCATGTATGATGTCCTTGTGTCTAACCATTTGTCCTCACTGATTCCAGTTTATTTCTCACTGTCCTCTTCAGGGACAACCCCACTCCAGTTTTCTTCCAGGGGGCCATCCTCCAATTTTCTGACCATCTCCATGCATCACAGTACAAAAGACCTGATACCATCACTTGACTCAAAAGCATTCACAAATAAACACCTCTCAAAAAAAATTTAAAAAGAATAAACACCTCTCAAGTTGTTTGCATTTTCTTTTCAGCTGTGACAGTTTTTGTCATCATAGAGTGTGGGAGATTTGAGGACCTCAAGAAAGATGTCTGGTTAAGTCCCCTGAGAGGCAGATAGCACCTCCACATCATCCCTGCTCTTTTGACCAAGGAGAGTTCCTGTTTGCTAGGAACTCCTAAGTGCCTTCTCTGCACTGATCTCTAGTAGCACAAGGTTCATTGTACTGGCTAACCTTTTGTTTCCCACCAGCCTCTTGTTCCTAAAAAAACTGCCAAATGCCTGGACCTCAGCCAATGCATTCTGTACCTGTATGTCATACGATAGCCCAGATTCTCGTAACATGCTCTGGCTCTTTTGCTTGGGATCAGACTATGCTATCCCCTTGCCCCCTTTCTTCCTCTGTCCTGACACAGAAATCCGCAGTCCCTGGAATAGAAATTCTCCCACCTTGAGCCTTTGGGATATACTTCTGGAGAACAGTTAAAAATACTACTCGTGTATTTACCAGTCAGAGCATCTTTGGGTTGAAAGTGGGAGTAGGCCACAAGGGGAGTTTGGAAAGACAAAAGGAGAAACAGAGGAAATATCAAAGCCCAAGGTGTTAACACGTGTCTCTGTGTGAAGGAAATGCTGGTGCTGGTCTGTTAAATGAATCTCAGAGGATTAACAAAGAGAAAAGAGAGAATCTACAAATGTGCCTTGATTATTTAAAAAGTGAATGTTGCTTTCATGTAGGTGAATTGTTTACGGTTATTTCCCAAGATACATGGAGCAGAATTAAAAATGATGTGTGTGATTAAATCACTTAAGTTTATTTGTTGTCAGTTTAATTTAATTTCCACACCAAGTGTTAACTATACACGGAGGGTAGCTATAATATCCCAAAATATCTATATAGCAGTGTCCTGGTATATTGACTTAGAAAAAATTCAATGCACATAAGCACCTGAGGGTCTAGACTTAATGAAAGAAAAAGAAGAAAGGAAGGAAGAAGAAAGAAAGAAAGAAAGAAAGAAAGAAAGAAAGAAAGAAAGAAAGAAAAAGAAAGAGCAAAAACCAGTGCTAGCCCACAGCAGCATCCCACAGTTGAACTACTGTTTGTTCTAAGTGATTCCTATAACTTCATTTTCCATTTTTTTTATACTTGCAGCATAGAAGGCTGGGCACAGAGAATTTTGGAAATACATAGTTCAGGCTATCTCTAAATTTTGTGTTTCTATCTATAGTGAAAATGTGAGGCTAATTTTAAAGCCAACTTGTAAAGATGAATCAATCTTGCCTATCTCGTGCGAAGGCTTTTGTAAATTCACTAACTACAGAGAGATGGGAAAACTTAGCTGCCTGAAAATTTCCCCTTCTGTGCAGGAGGTCCAACAGGATGAGAAGAATCCTTGACCTGAGAGTCATCTTGAGGGACCCATAGAGTTTATTTAGGTCAATGGATGTATGGGGTGGCAAGTCTCTTGACTGTGAGGTCCCACTGGCACCTGCTGTGGCATATGCTGGGACTGTGAGGTTAGGACCAGCTTGTACCAACTTGCAACCACAAGATGGATAAAGGCTGAGGATCTTCTGTAAAACACAGTGATTACAGCTAATAACAATGTGTTGTATTATTGAAATTTGCTAACAAAGTAAAACTTAAATGTTCTCACACAAAAGAATAAAAATGTGAGATGATGGATATGTTCATTAACTAGATGGAAGGAATCTTTCTCAATATCTTTGTATCAAAACACCACAATGTGCACTTTAAATATCTTATAGTTTTATATGCCAATTATACCTCAATAAAGCTGAAATAAATTTTTCAGGAAAGACAATCTGGAACTTACTAAAGAACATTTCAAACCACCACCTGTGCTCACACATTTACTCATTCATTGAACTCTTATAGTTGGGGAATGCCTGGTCCTAAAAAATCAAAATAATTGATTTTCAATTAGAGAACTATGTGTCAATGTAAATCTAGAATAATATTCATTGTAATTATTTTCTAAGAGACAAGGAAGGGGAATTAAGATGAGAGAGATCATAGAACATGTTACATCTCTACACCATTTGAATAGTTTGCAATTAATATGTGTTTTACTTTTTAATGAAAAAGTGAAAAAATCATTGGCCAAAAGAGATGGAAACATTAAATGAAAATGATGGAAATCATGATCTTGAAATTAAGAGTTTCTATTTTACTATGGCTTTCAAATTTTCAGGACTCTTTCTGTTGGATGCTATACGAAGTAAGTCTTTCAGTTTATTATTTTCCAGGCTTAGGATTTCACATGCCACATTATAAAGAAATGATCCATTCTTTCCTTAGCTTTCTCGAGCTCAGAGATTTCCGGAATCTTACCAGAATGAATTGGACAATCTCGTCATGGTCCTATGTGATCACGTGATTTGGAAATATAAAGATTCACTTGAAGAAACAAGAAGGGCAAATCACAGCGTTGCCAAATTTCTTAAGGTATGGTTCAACAAGCTTGCATTTCCTTTCAAGCCTTCATGATCTTGGATGCAAGATACTCTAAATGTCAATCAGTTCACATCTCCATTTATGATCAAGTCAAAACTAGCACTATTAGGTGATTACTATTATCTATGCCTCTTACTTTTTAATAGTTTTTCCAACTTTGAGTCACATAGAACAAAAACCAAGCTTCAATAAAAGTATCCATTTGAGCATTGTCAAATCATAGTATTTCTAAGTATTCTTAAAAAGAAAATTTTAAAGGAAAAGCTGGACTCTGGCAGTATTATCTTGAGCATTTCTGCCCTTGAAGAGGGCATATCATTCTGGAACAATGATATCAAATAGCCACTTTGGGAACTTTTGATAATTTGGCATTTTTGTTGTGTTACCTTCAGGTTCTTTTTTACACGATGAAAATATTATACACTAATCACATTATTAAATGATCAATTAAAGTGTTGAGAAACTGCTTACTAAACTAGATAGATAGAAGATAGATGATAGATAGATAGATAGATAGATAGATAGATAGATAGACATGTGTGTAGTATTATAGTTATGTTTCTTTGGATTACAGATGAAATTGAGAAGAAAATAATGCTTAGTCAAAACAACAACAAAGCTAATGTAGAATGATGGTATCATTTAACAGATAATACATCCAACTAGAAAGGGGCACCTGGGTGACTCAGTCAGTTAAGCATCTGGCATTGGTTCAGGTCATGATTCCAGGGTCCTAGAGTTGTGCCTTGTGGCAGGCTCCCTGCTCCACAGGGTGTCAGCTTCTCCCTCCCCACTGCTCCTACTCTCTCTCTTAAATAAATAAAATCTTTTAAAAAAATACATCCAACTAGAAAGATAATATTTTTCTTTTATTCCTTCTTTTGCCCAACTATTGACTATTATAATATCTTAATGTAGCCACGTTTCCTATATCTTTATGGTAGACACTAGAACATACTAGATAAGTGTGAGAATTTATAAGTAAATACTAACAATATAAAGAAAGCTAAAGCCATAGAGGTAGATGTAAAATTACTCCAAATTATCTTTGGTGAGTTTTAATCCAGTCAGATCTGTCTTTAATACATTAAACATCACTTCAAATTATACATTATACTTGATCTCATCTTAAATTCACTGTTTTTCTTCAGTATTTTGCTTCTCTTTTTTTTTTTTTTTTTTGCTTTTTTTGCTTTTTTTTGCTTTTTTCTTGCTTTCAGAAAGAAAAAGGGATGGTCAGGATTAGTGATAAAGAGGATAAAGGAGAAAAAATTACTCTAGTTTTCTACCACATTTTAAGAAATAAAGTTTAGTACTATGCTAGTAGTTTCTATGAAGTGCTTTTATATATGAGGAGATTTAGAAGAAAATGATAAACTGTCCAATATGTAAGCAAATTATGTTTAAGAAACATCTGCAAAAAAAGAAAAAAAAAAGAAACATCTGCAATATTCTTCCCTAAATTGTAAAGAATGACGAATATGCAAGTCTTTTAAAAGGAGAAAAGACCTTTTAGCCACCCTCCTTGGCTTAAATGCCCTCTACTTGTTGGAATAAATGTATGTCTTCTGGGAGCTCATTTATACAAAACTTGCTTCTTGTGGTATATAAACTAATGTCTCACTTGGGGGCAAGTAAAAACTGTCCAAGACTGAAAAGAATAGGATGGAGTAGAAGGCTAACGGTGTACCAGTGATTCTGTGAAATCTGTGGGTAAAATGCATGGCCTGATAATAGATAAATAAATATAGTCTATAGTCTTAAAAGTCTATAAGATTTTATGGATTAGGTGGACTGCAAATCGAAAACAATACTTATGTGGTTTGTAAGTGGAAACAGTTCCCTATGTTGTACATTTTAGAAGTCTATCCTACAAGCATGGCTTTCTTTTTCTTTTTCTTTTTTTTAATTTAAATTCAATTAGCCAACCTATACTACGTCATTAGTTTCAGATGTAGGGCTTAGTAATTCATCAGTTGCAGGTAACACCCAGTGCTCACCACATCACCTGCTGTCCTTACTGCCTGTCACCTTGTTACCCCATCCCCCTAACCACCTCCCCTCCAATGACCTTCAGTTTTTCCCCTAGTTAAGAGTCTGTCATGGTTTGTCTCCCTCTCTGATTTCTTTCCACTCTGTTTTCCCTCCCTTCCCCTTTGATCCTCTGCCAAACATGGCTTTCAAATTTTAGTTGTAATGGCATTTATTTGACACAGAAAACTTTTGTAAAACTTTTGTAAAGATTATTAGAGGAGTCTTTGGAACCAGAAGAGGAAAAGGAAAAAGAAGAGAGGGTGATTTTTTAAATGTAAATCTGAATGTAGTCATTTGGCACAATGCCTGTGAATTGATGAACTTGGAGCTTTCAGTGGCTCGACATTTCCCACTCCTGCTATTAGCATTATAAATATATTCCCAGGAATCTGATAAGGGTTATTTGCTCAATTCTGGTTTTAAATGACTTTTGCCTCTTTTGATTATTAAATTCTACATTAGTGATCAAATACTATGAAGGATCTGGCTTTGGAATTTCACAAATGAAATATAATTTTCATGCCACAGTTGTGCCAAGGTTATTTCCTAAGAATGGAGAGAGCAGTGTCTCTGATGTGGGCATTTAAAAATGCCCCCAGGTAAGAATTCTGTACCCTCCTTTATGTCATATTGTGGGAAATTAATATTTTTGCAGCAAATAAGCCAAAACCTTGTACATTTCTCTGGCTGTTCTCTCCTGACAGTAGATAGGATACAAATGGATCCATGAAAGCTATGGGACTTTTGTCGTTTTTCTTTTTACTGCCAATCTGGGTCACAACTTCAGTTCCCTGAGTGAACCCATCTAGGTACTCTTATGCAAGCACAACACCAAGGAGATAGCAAAGGAAAGTTCATTGTGATTTGTATTTTCCTGCTCAGACAGACATAACTTTTGACCCATGTACCTGACTAATCCCTTTATTTCAGTTAACTTTGGACAACATTTGGAAATTATCGAATTTAGAAGACAGCCTTAGGGACACCTGGGGGGCTCAGGGGTTGAGCATCTGCCTTCAGCTCAGGGCGTGATCCTGGAGTTCCGGGATCGAGTCCCACATCGGGCTCCCTACATGGAGCCTGCTTCTCCCTCTGCCTATGTCTCTGCCTCTCTCTTTCTGTGTCTCTCATGAATAAATAAATAAAATATTTTTTAAAAAAATAGAAGACAGCCTTAGTTTGTAGCAAAATATGTTTAAAGAAACATCTGTGATATTTTTCTATAAACATCACAAGAAGGTGGATAAGTGAATCTCTGAAAAAGGGAAGGTCTTCATGTTTACGTATTTGACTTGAATATTCTGTGATTTTTTTTTTTAATGTTTTCTGTAGAGCTCATCCATGCAAAAGTTGCTATGGGTTGTACCTAAGCTAATGTCTAGTGCAGAGGCAATGGAAATGTCTAGCGCAGGGCAAAGGAAGGCATCCAAGATGAAAAAGGGAACAGTAGGACCAGTGGTTTTGTAAAACGTATAAAGAAAGAGCAAAGATACTCATTTGGTTTGTTTGCACTTGGGGATCTCATACACTTCATTGAACGAATTAAGACTAAAATTACCATTGTCCTCACAATTGGTTAAATAAAATAAATATTGCTTAATTACAACAAAATATTTTTGCACATAATTTAGAATATGTGGTTTTTAATTTATTAAACCAAACTGAGAAAATTTTGGTAGAATATAAGTTATCCTCCAGATTGGGAATCTGCTAACTTTTTTTGTAAAGGGCCAAGTACTGAACATCTTTAGCTTTGCAGGGCATACAGTCTCTGGCACAACTACCCAACTTTGCTATTATAGCACAATACAGCCATAAACCAGTCACGGTAGACAGTATGTAAATGACTGAGTGTGGCTATGTTCCAATAAAACTTACTTACAAAAATAGGCCGTTGGAGCTTCTCAGTAGCTTAGTCTGTTAAGCATCAGACTCATGATTTCGGCTCAGGCCATGATCTCCTAGGTCGTGAGATCAAGCCCCTCAACATCAGGCTCCCTGCTCAGTGGGGAATCTGCTTGAATTTCTCTCACCCTCTCCCTCTATCCCTCTCCTCTCTCTGTCTCTCTCTCTTTCTCTCGAATAAATCTTAAAAAAAAAATAGACAGCTAGTTTTGGGTGATGCGCAGTGGTTTGCCAAAGCCCCCTAGAAATTATTTTCCACTAGTATAAATTATTTTTTTAGAAAAAGTAGAGAGGACCCTACAGACATCATCAGCAAAGGGCTGAAGAGCCTCTATACTTAGGGTTTAGCAGATGCTGGGATGGACCACACACAGGAGACTCATGACAGGAGAGACACTTGATGAAGCTTGACCTGCAGGAGGGCTCTCGGTAGGCAGAAGATGGATTCTGCTGATCTTGTATCCTAGGAATGACCCTTTTTCCCTCACTGCCCCTTGGAACAAGCATGACAACTTACCCTACAGAAGAACTCTCTTCAATCTTAAGAAACCCCACATGGGTTTTCCTATATCCCCAGGGCAGGCAGCTTTCTCCCTATCTTCCCTATTCACTAATGCTAGAGTTCAACCCCCTTCAAAAGCTTTCAGGTCTGCTCTGCAGAATAACCGTAGCCCCTGGGAAGTGACAACTGCCACTACTCTGGTTCAGTGACAGAACTCACCAAACCCTGCTCCATTGAGTCAAAGAGCCCCGGTGTCTTCACCACGGACATCCTCAGGATTTTTTTCCACCTACTTTTTTATTAAGATGTTTCTAGAGCCTATAGTTATATTGGATGGTCCTCCTCTCCCTGTAAGGTCAGACCCAAACCTCTTTCCAACAGAAAGAAAACAGCAGGGAGTCTTCTCTGGAAAAAGCTCCACAATGAGGATATTCAGAGGTTGGGGACTTCCTTCTGCAGCTGGAGAACCTGCAAGGATTTGACATACCCACTAGGACCCTACATTGTGCAGAAGTTGCAAAAGCCCCTTTTCCTTCCCTCCTCCACATCACTTTACATCTTCTGAGCGTATGACTATGCTCTGGTGTCTACCTCTCATCACGGTTCTCCTGGCAGATAGGAGGATACAGGAGCCACTTACTTTTTAGTGAATGGAAAGTTACCAAAAGAACTTAAATTCATATTAAAAATGAAAATATAAATGAGGCAGCATACTAACATAGTAATGAATGAGTAGGTACATAAAAATCACTCATAAGAAACCAAAGAAAGGGGCACCTGGGTAGCTTAGTGGTTGAGTGTCTGCCTTCAGTTCAGGGCATGATCCCAGGGTCCTGGGATCTAATCCCACATCAGGCTCCCTGCAGGGAGCCTGCTTCTCCCCTGCCTATGCCTCTCCCCCTCTCTCTGTCTCTCACGAATAAATAAATAAAATCTAAAAAAGAAAGAAACCAAATAAAAGGGGAAAGGAAAAGGAAACAAAAATAGAAATGACCTCCCTAACAATTGGAAGAACATTATCAGAGAAAAGAGTTCTTCTTTATATACAGATGTATTCCAACAGGAGACCTTCCACTTGGTATACATACTACCTATGTCAAAGATTTTATGTCCAGTCCTTTCTGAGAAAAGAGATTTGTTTGTGAAATTGAGAAAAATGCACAGCTATCACAATGGACCATCCTGGACTCTTTAGATAAGAAAGAAGCCCTTCCATATAAATGGTGCAGCAGCTAAAAGATTTTTCCCATATAGTGTGCATTCTCACATAAGTGTGGATGATGGAATCAAACTCATGCACACAGTCATGACCTCCATATGGCAACCTGAAGTAGTGCCTCTCCAAGATATGGTGTCAGTAAATATGATCTCTGCCTCCTACTTCACATTTTTCCCTTGCATGCTCATTTGGCCACTGTTCGCATGGCCATTGGTCTTTTGGAGAGAGCATGCTGGGCCAACTTGGAATGTTCGCCTGTCTCCTCCAAACCAGCCTGCTCTTTCAGACTCTCTATATTACAACTAAGAGAGTTTGACAACAGAGTTAGAGATAGAAATCTCAGGGTCTGTTGTCTTCACTCCTCAAATTCAAGCTGCCTTGCCTGGAAAGAAAATCATTCTGTTGAAGGAAGCCAGAAATTTAAAAAGGCTTTCCTGGCCTACCTCTGGGAGTCGAATTACTTAAAAAACAGTAATAAAATGTAACTAATTGATTTAAAAAGATAAAGAGTTAAATAAAACCTAAAATCTATATAGAAAAAAAAGGGCTATTATATTTTGCTGCAGAACTCCTAAGTGGTATTTTATAAAATTGACAAATAGGGGTGTGTAACTTTCTGGTGTGTGCACTTTATCTAGTGTTTTAATTAGTTGCCATACTTGGATGAATGCTTCAACATATTGTAGAGATTTTTTTAAACATTTATTACACATTTAGTTAAATGTCATTTTACCTCAATATATTTAATCACCTTTTCTAAAATCTTTAATGACCTTTAAAGTAAAATGTCTGAATTTACAATTTTATTTTTTTTTTAGCGCTGTTTTACATTTATGGACCGGGGCTATGTATTTAAGATGGTTAACAATTATATCAGCATGTTCTCCTCTGGTGATCTCAAGGTAAGAGCCAAATGCAAGAGTGATTGCTTTCCAAGCCATTGCATTATAAATAAATCAACTGGTCTTTGGATTTGTCTACCTAACACATTAGCCTATCCATTCTCTGCATCAAAAGATAATTTCTATCCCAGTGAGAGGCAGCCTTTTAAAATGGTCCATCTGAGTTAGTGTCCCAAGTATTTTCTCAATGGGGGCTTGGAATATATAATTAACATGTGTGTTTCTCTTTTATTTCCTATGGGTGGTAAGAGGAGTGAATGTTTTCAACTGCAATTCTTCGTCAGGTTTGCGTGATATTGTCTTGGTTGCAGCACTGAAAGTTTCACTTTTCTGTAGTTTTTAAGTCTAGGGCAAAATAGGCAGTTGATTCCCCTTCCCAAATAGGGAGAATGTGTTTGGCAATAGACTGGGAACAGTGTTGTTTAGAGAGCAGGGATTCGCAGAATGTGGTTCCCAGACTAGCCATATCAGGGCTATGGCAGGTGAGGCCCAGAAACTTGTATTGCAATAAAGCTTTAATGTGATTCTTATGTACTTTGAAGTTTGAAAACCACTGAGCTAAACCAAAATGCTGGAGAGCTGAGCTTGAGAAAGAGTCAGAGCTAGGGCACAAGAATAATTGCAAAGGTGGAAGGAACCATGTGGCCAAGGTCTGCTACTGCTTAAAAGATACATTGGGACCATTTTCTTTCTCTTAACACTCTGCTTTTAAGATTTACATTCTAGAGAGAAAATGAATGACCAACCTGCTTTGGGTCACTTCCCTGTCTTTTAAGGGAGGAAGACCGGGCACCTGAATTAAAAGCTCCCCATTGACCTTTGCCCATTGGGAAGAAGGAAAGTCCCCAAGGAGTAATTATCTAGGTATTGGGAAAGAATAATAAACATAGAGAAGCCAAAAATAAATAATTATCTTCTCATATCCATTCATGCCATGCTTAGGAATCTGAACATTATTTTTTTTGGCAATGGAGATTTACTTTTGACTAGGGGGTTCTATGATTATATGCCATTTGGGTTTTGAGAATCCAATTCCTTCTGTAAATATATTTCGAAAGAATATTCTTTGTTAGTGCTCCAATTATGCATGAAATTTACAGAATATCCTTTTAAGTAGAATTCCAGTAGGCCTAAATTATTTATTTTTCTCAGAGACCAAAAGAACATACTCAATGAAAAATAATTAACATACAATTTAATTATACTCCTTTTCACTTTGATGCACAAAGGATTAAGTCAAATACTATTCTTGTTTGAAGTGAGAGCATTTTAAATTATTAACTAAAGTTGCCAGAAAATATAATGCTAACACATCTAAACAAATAGAATAGATTTTATTTTGTTAGCTGGTATTAGTGAATATAATGAACACAACCCAACTGGATCTTAAAAATTGATTACTTATTCTGCACGCAGTGAAAATAGAATATTGATGAATGTGCTCATTGTTCCTTCTTACGTGATTGTTTTTAACACGTGTATTAAGCCATCTTAGACCATGTCTGTATTCCATTTATCACTGTCTTAATCAAAACATTATTGAGAAAACAGGCCTGTTTGCAAGGACAGGAGAGAGGAGAAATTAAATAATTTACCCTGAGAATAAAGGGCCTACAGAGAGAGTTATCTAGTCTTAGATCACATTGGCCATTGTCTTCCTTAGCCCTGGGTCAGAAGGCTTGATTACAGTGAGCTGCTCCCTGAGATGAGTGTATTTTTAGAGCTCTGTACCTGTGGTGAGGCACGAACCCTTTCAGAAGAAACATGTGCTGATATAAGCTAAAGAAGTGGAAAATACCACCCTGTAAGATCCTAGCTTATGGAAGCTCAGTATAGGTCTACAAATGGGATAATTTCCTGAGGAGGCCTTGACCGATCTCCAAATACAGGGAAGTCCTACTGCTTTTACCACATTAGAGGGAACAAGAAACTTCAACTTACAATTACCCAGTGGTTGGTCACACAAAAGTCACTACATCTTCTTTCTAGGTTTTAGATTCAAGGGGCTTAGTGATTGAGTGTCTGCCTTTGGCTCAGGGCATAATCCCAGGGTTCTGGGATCAAGTCCCATGTGGGGCTCCCGCAGGGAGCCTGCTTCTCCCTCTGCCTATGTCTCTGCTTCTCCTCTCTGTGTCTCTCTTGAATAAATAAAAAAGATCTTAAAAAAAATTCAAGTACTGATTTGTTATTAATCTTCTTGGTGTGTAAATAATAGTCATTTGGTTCACCTGTTTTTCAGACCTTATGCCAGTATAAATTTGATTTTCTTCAAGAAGTATGTCAGCATGAACACTTTATTCCTTTGTGTCTCCCCATAAGATCAGCAAACATTCCGGGTAAGAATGTCCAGAATTTTCAGTTTCCCACAAAGTAAACATTCACATTTGTTCGTGTGTTTTTACCTTTGTTTATGTGTTGTTATTTTCCTGTTGCCTTGGTCTTGGTTTGCCTGAAGCTGTCACGTGGGCATTAGGCAATCGGGCTAAAATGCAAAAGTAGTGGCTGGCTCTATATTTCTCAATTTTTTCTGTTTCTCCTTGTATTAAAGAGAAGGTCAACAAAATTATAAAATTGGTTATTATAAATCAAGGATTTTTAACCTATAGCAATCCTTTTAGTATATTGGCTCCAAAATAAATCTTTCCTTTGATTTTGAAAAGCATGAAATTATGGAGAGGAGAAGTTCTACTTTATGAGTACGTTATTCACTTAAGCTTATCAGTCAATGTGTCTCATTATGTTTAAATACAATTCCACTAAATGAGTTAAAAACCAAAACACCTGTTACTTGAAAAGGAGAAAGGATGGCAGGCAGGAGGAGAACACTGTAAATACACCGTACCTCTGGGTTAGAAAGAGCCCCAGATGTCTGTGCAGGGAAGAATGGGGCTCTACATTTCCAATACTTGCTAAAACATAAATGATCTACAGAAAATTTTTTCATTTATAACTTTTATTAATATATTATATATATATATATACCTAATATAGATAGGCAGATACCAAGATGATCATCACACATCTAGCCATCAGAAGCCAATCAAACATCAAGATGCAAAGAAAACACTAAAATGACTTAGGAACTTAAAATGTACTGCTTCTATTTCACAATGCATGCAAATATGGAATCATGATGTTGTACATGTGAAGCCAGTATAATGCTAAATAGTCAATTACATCTCAAGATGTGAAGGAGGAAGGTAGAAAGGACGTGAGGGAGGCAAGTGGGCAGGAAGACAAGGAGGAAGAAGGAAGAAAAAATACCTTTCTTCTAAGCAGTGAGTAAGAGTGAGTAAGGGCACCTGAGTGGCTCAGTCAGATAAGTGTCTGCCTTTAGCTCAGGTCATGATCCCAGGGTCCTGGGATGGAGCCCCACACCAGGCTCTCTGCTTAGCAGGGAGTCTGCTTCTCCCTCTGCCCCTGCTCTTAATCTCTCTCTCATCCTCTCTCATAAGTGCTCTCTCTCTCTCTAATAAATGAATAAAATCTAAAAAAAAAAAAAAAAAAAGCAGTGAGTAAATTATCCACACGGCACAATTCTGATATTCATGGAAAGCAGAAACTAAGATGGTAAAAAGCCTCCTCACATGTATTGCAGTGTCTTCTATATGTATTATACAAAACTAATATTTGGGATGGAAAATAGGGTAAAGTACATTATCAAGCCTGTAAAAAATGTTTTCATTTTATTTTAACTTATTTATTTCTCATGTTTCAAGTTTTTATTTAAATTCTAGGTCATTAACATATAGTGTAATAATGATGTCAGGGGTAGAACTTAATGATTCATCACTTACATACAATACCCAGTCCTGATCACAAGTGCCCTCCTTAATGCCCATCCCCCATCTAATGCCCATTCCCCACCCACATCCTTCCAGCAAACCTTGGTTTGTTCTCTGTTCTTAAAAGTTTCTTACAGAAGAAAAAAATCAAAGGGGGGGACACCTGGGTGGCTCCGTGGTTGAGCGTCTGCCTTTGACTCGGGTCATGATCCCGGGATCTTGGGATAGAGTCCCACATCGAGCTCCTGCACGGAGCCTGCTTCTCCCTTTGCCTATGTCTCTGTCTCTGTCTCTCTCTCTCTCTCTCTGTGTCTCTTGTGAATGAAAAAAAGTAAAATCTTTTTTTAAAAAGGTCTCTTACGATATGTCACACCATAAAAGTTTTGTCATTTTAATCTTAAATATAAGCTATTTAATTCCATTAAGGAATAAACATAAGCTATTTAATTTGTTATTTCTTTCTAATTTATAAAACATTTCATCTAAATACCTTTATAGAAAAATAGGTAAAAATGTGACTTTGGACAACTTCTGTTTTGTATTCCTTCTCATTTTTTAACTAGTGCTAACTTATTATTGGGTTAGACAATCTGGTTAAGATACTCAAGAAGAGCAAACCTGTTTTATCATTTTGATTCCAGATGTTTACTGTTTGTCAGTAGCTCAGGAAAAGGCCTGATAGTCTCTTTGTGGATCTGATGTTATCAGCAGTGAACATAAAGAAATACGTTTTGTAGCATGCAGATTTCTGATAGAAAAAATAGGTGCTCAGGTACAAGGCCAAGAATTAAAATAATTCCATTTGTGGCTTTCTGTTTTTAAGGGAACGACCAACCTATGGTATTTGTTTTCAAAAACAGAACTTTATCGAAGAGACTCACTTAGAATTTAGGACAAGATATTTTAATTTTTAGTGTAAATTACACATAGTTGGGGCACCTGGGTGGCTCAGTCAGTTAAGCGTCTGCCTTCAGCTCAGGTCATGATCTCAGGGTCCTGGGATCCAACCCCTCATCAGGCTCCTTGCTCAGTTGAGAGCCTGCTTCTCTCTCTCCCTCTGCCTGCTGCTCGCCTACTTGTGCTCGCTCTCTCTCTCTCTCTCCCTCTATCTGTCAAATAAATTAATTAAAAATAAATAAATAAATAACCCATAGTTACTGAGTATAGTGTGTATCTGAGTATGTGTATGTCTGAACTTCTTGTTTATTTACATTAAATCCAGATCCCTTGACACCTTCGGAATCAACTCAAGAGTTACACGCATCAGGTAAATAATTATATTTTATATTACATTATCTAAGCATCAATAACCATATCATAATCTGATAATATTGATAGATATACATACTACAAATTTCCAGTTTCCAGATGCCAAAAAATCGTCATATATTTAACATTAGCATACAATCCAGATAGTCAACAAGCTGACTGAACTTTTGTTCAGATAATTAGATGCTCCCCCAACTTGAATCCCTTCATATTTTATTCTCCAGAGTTTGACTTTTTCTTTAAATTTCCCAGATCATCTGACATTTTCTGAGGGTGTATCATAAATGAAATTCCTGGGGCACCTGGGTGGCTCAGTGGTTGAGCATCTGCCTTCGGCTCAGGTCATGATCCCGGGGTCCTGGGATCAAGTCCTGTATCGGGCTCCCCACAAGGAGCCTACTTCTCTCTTTGCCTGTGTCTCTGCCTCTTTCTCTGTGTCTCTCATAAATAAATAAATAAAATCTTTTTAAAAATTCCCAGCTATATGTAACATGTTTGTTCAGCGTAACTAGCTTTCTTTGATATGTTTCTGTTAGTAAACTACAGCCTGATTTTTCAGCTAGACTCTCAAGATTGAAATTTTTTTTTCTTAAAATAGGTTCATAACTTATAAAATACTCTGGGCAGAACTTTTGTCTGGCGTTGGGGTGGGAGTTACAAATTATTGTTCTACTTCTGGCTCCTCATGAATACTCACTATCTGTTTTTAACCTAACTAAGCCCCTTGGACCAGTTTCCTGAACTTCCACATTCCCTGTTCTCCCACCTCCAGGGCATTTTCAGAGATTACAAAACTCCATATGTTTAATTTGCTCCTAGTAAGCGATGAACTGGAATATTCCAACAGTTTAATACATCTAACGGGTAACCCTGGAGGCTTCACTGAGATAACACCAATAAACTGTTTAGCCCAGTGTTGGTACTCAGTCCATGTTCTAGAAGTGGACGCTAGTCCTGTAATTAACAGTTACCTTTAGGAAGCACAATGGGCAATTCTTAAAAACTGCATTCCAATTCCTCCATAATTCAGGCTCAAAATTTTGCAGCCCCTTTTGGCTTTCCTCTTCTTGCTCCTTCACATTCTTCAGCCAACTTGTCCTTGTGATTTTTCTTCCACTACCTAGTTTCTCCTTTCCCAGCTCAGATGCATCTCACTTCTCCCCTCCCTCCCCTGGAGCCAAACATCCTGCATTATAGCCCTCTCCCCACATTTCCCTACAAAATAACTTATTTATATCCTGTCACCCTGTGAACAAATGAATAAATACAGATCTGATCAGGCCACTGATCCCAAAGCCATTGGTGATGTAATACTTTCCACAAAATTCAGTGCTAAATGGTGGAGGGTCCTGGATGCCTACTAAAGAATTTGTGCTTAAGTCTGTTCATCATCTGGCACCAAGTGCCCCCCAAGTTTCAAATCCTACCATCCCCTTCTTGGCTGCTGTGCTGACTGGTATCCCCTCAATCTGTGCTCTCCACACACTGTGCTTTCAGAAATTGGTGTCACTGAAACCCTGCCCCCTTGTCCTCCCAACCTCTTCTCATCCCTCCATCACCTCTATTGTCTCCCGACCCTGTGCACCTCCAAACCTTCAGCAGCCTCAGATTCCCATCTCAACATATTCCTTCCGATATCGTCTCCTGATGCCTCCAGACAGAAAATAAACTTTTCTCCTCTCAACTCTTGTAACATTGTAGACATGCCACTTTTGAGCAGTTTGACCATTGACAGTGAGTATGATTGGTAGTAGTCTACACAGGATACTTCCTGAATGTTCCTCTCTCTCATTTCTCATCCCTGTAGCAAGACTGCATTACTGAATCTCTCCCTGGTAGTGAGAGGGCTGATAGTTGTGGGATAAATCTTTCTGAATTATAAAGTGATCATTTGGTGTTCAATAACATGATCTCTTTACTTTCCTCACAAAGATATGCCTGAATATTCGGTCACGAATGAATTTTGCCGCAAACACTTCTTAATTGGAATTCTGCTCCGAGAAGTTGGCTTTGCCTTGCAAGAAGACCAAGACATCAGGCACTTAGCTTTAGCTGTCCTAAAAAATCTAATGGCTAAGCATTCATTTGATGATCGATACAGAGAACCAGTGAGTGATTTTCTTTTCTCCCTTCCCTAAACACCATTTAATGGCTTACTGCATTAAATGCATATCAAACTTACAAAACTATTGATTTTTATGTGAGTCATTTCTTTTGGATACCTTTCCACCTAGGAGAAGCAGGCCCAGATAGCAAGCTTATACATGCCCCTCTATGGCATGCTTCTGGACAATATGCCAAGGATTTACCTAAAGGACCTATATCCTTTTACTGTCAACACATCTAATCAGGTAAGTTTAGAGAATATTTCAAATGTGCATTTTAATAAAGAGTTTGCCTGGATAGCTATTTTTCCCCTGATTGTGAGCAAACTGAGAGGTGCCAGCCATTTTGAGACGTTCACATCAATGTCATTTGTTCCGATTGGTCCTTGAAGCCACCTCATCCATCATTTTCCTCCCTTCTCTGTATCACCTTCTAGTTCAGTCCAGTTTTTACCAGGTTCCTCTGTTGCATGCATGGCCCCATTCTCAGAGTGTACCTCCTCCCCAGCGACCTTTCTGCATCGGCTTTATGACCACCTGGTGTTAGCATAGCCAAGTGCTTCAGTCACACGGAGGAGTGGCCTGTTTGTCATTCCTCCTCTACTGAGCCATCATAGTGGCTGCACAACCAGCCACTTGAGAATGGGTGCCTGTGTTCACAGCCTGGATGAATTAACACACTGCTGAAGGCAAGATATTACCACGTCAGTTAGGACCTCTGCCTTTGGATTTTTTTTTTTTTTTAGAGGAAGACCTTGTTCAAATCCCAGTGATACCAGTTACTAGCAGTGTAACCTTAAATAAGTCATCCAGCCTCTTTCAACCTCCACTGTCTTCTTCATAGAATTGTATAGAATTCCTCCATCACAGGATTCTTAGGAGGATTAAATTGTTTAATAGAAAACACTTATCATAGAGTTTGGCACATAATAAGTATTTGGGATTAGTTTTTAGTACTAGTAATATACATAAAATAATCCATAATAATATATGTAAACTATAGTATAATCCATAAAAAATCAGTAGCCACTCCAACCATTTAGTTTATATCTAAAAGATAGTTTCCACTACATTATAAAAATAAAATCACATAAGAAATCAAATTGTGGCAAGCATATAGTTGTGACAAAGAGTATGGTTATGACTATTCATTTCCATTACCTGCTTTGACAGGAGATTCTTGCTGGGATGTAAAAGGTCAAATCAAATAACATCAAATCAAAAGCAGGTCTACAATGTTGAAATATAGCGATTCACATTAATCTCTTCTGTGCTTCGAACGCAGGGGTCTAGAGATGATCTCAGCACCAATGGAGGATTTCACACCCAGTCAGCTATGAAACATGCAAACTCTGTGGACACATCATTTTCTAAAGATGTTTTAAATTCCATAGCAGGTACTTAAGACCTTGTGAGAACACTTGTGTTTAACTCTCATCCATGTTTACATTACATATCATTGTGTTTTTTACCCACTCCATAATTCAATGTGCATAATTTCTGTGTGTCAAAGTATACTGTATTTATATAGCTAAAGAGTCTCTTAACTATTTCTTTGAAGACTATCCAGGGGCTTATTTTTCTCCTTAGCGTTCAGTTTTACTTGGCTCACAGAGTAATCTACTCAGATATTACCAAATTACTTCATTCTGGAAACAATCTTTAAGTTTTCATTGAGTACCACCTTTTAAAATATAATAGCCCATCAACTTCAAAGTTTACTTTGAAGAACTATTTTGGAAATGTCATCTTCATCTCTTATAAACTGTCAAAACTTGAAAGCTTCTTCCCCAAAAGCATCTTTATGAACATTTATTAAAGCATTTTCAAAAAAGAAACTTTCTTTAACAAGTTTTTTTAAGAAATCAAAAGAACAAGTTTTATTTTAATTCCATTTATAATGGCCTAAATTTTCCTAAATCTTTAATGCTGACATGGCCATTGTGATCATTCTTAAAATGTAGCATGTCTTTAATGACCCTTCCACATTTTGTTATGTTGGCTTTTCCCAACACTGCTACCACCCCAATGCTGGACATCTTTCTGGGTCATCATCTGAGCTCTGCGTGTGTGCCCATTGCATCTCATTATCATCTGTGTGCTGTGGCTTGTGTTTGCAGCATTTTCATCAATAGCTATTTCTGCAGTAAACCATGCTGACTCCAGAGCATCCTTAGCGAGTCTTGACTCCAACCCAAGCACCAATGAGAAGAGCAGTGAGAAGACTGACAACTGTGAAAAGGTGGGGCTTCTCTTCCCAATTACCCAGCACCTAGTGAGTCAGTACTCTCCCACTCTAACTAAATACTTCTTGGTTCTTCCATTCCTAGATCCCTAGGCCCTTATCTTTGATAGGGTCAACTCTTCGATTTGACAAGTTAGATCAAGCAGAAACCAGAAGTCTTCTCATGTGCTTTCTTCACATTATGAAGACAATTTCAGAGGGTAAAGAGAACTCTTGAAAATTAAATTTTTAAAAAAAGGAAAAAACTTTCAATTTCCAAGAGTCTCATGCCACATGGTCTTTCCTTTCAGAGACGCTGATTGCCTACTGGCAAAGAGCACCTAGCCCAGAGGTGTCTGACTTCTTCAGCATCTTAGAGTAAGTTATAGAGTTGATTAGTGGAAATTTTTTTCTGGAATGCTTCAAAATAGTTCAGTATGCTATCCTTCATTCTAAGGACTCACATGCTGAACTATCAATCAATGCTCATGCATGAAATATTTAAAGAAAATATAATATTGTTCTTTTAATGTATTTAAATGGACAGTTTGTATAAATAAAAGGGCATGAATGATTAGAATGTCACTTTTTCCCTTCCTTTTTAGTGTTTGTCTTCAAAATTTCAGATACCTCGGGAAACGAAATATAATAAGGTAATGATTTTGAAATTCCAATAGGTTAGTCTGGTCTTTTAAAAAAATTATGGGGCAGCCCCAGTGGCTCAGTGGTTTAGCACCACCTTCAACTCAGGGCATGATCCTGGGGACCCCGGGATCGAGTCCCACGTCGGGCTCCCTACATGGAGCCTGCTTCTCCCTCTGCCTGTGTCTCTGCCTCTCTCTCTCTCTCTCTCTCTGTCTCTTATGAATAAATAAAATCTATAAAAAACATTTTTAAAAATTATAACATTAGTAATGTATCATGTTAGATTTATAAATATGTTAGAAATCTTAAAATACACATAGGGATAGTAAGGTTGACCTCAGAGTAGACATAAAAGTTTGATTGTCCTATACCCATAGTAGATCTAGGGCTAGGTAAAGCTGTCTAGAGAGAAAAGCACAAAACATACATTTCTGAAAGGAAACCACATTTCCTAGATTGTCTGAACTATCTTATCTATCATTTGTATGAATGGAATGTAGAAGATTCCTATTTAAGAAAATACACCCAATGTGAATAAGTCACAGGAATAAAAGGTACAGCAGAGGGAATATAGTCATTGGTTTTGTTGTTGGAGACAGATGACAGGTACTCTTCTAGTGACTGCAATAGATGTAAAGACTCACCAAATGACTACATTGTACACCTGAAACCAATATAACATTGTGTGTCAACTATTCTTCAATTAAAAGGAAAGAAAGAATATATTTTCAGTAAGCTAAAAATAAAAATGAATATGGAATAACTTTTGTGTTGATATCCTTTCCTCATGAGAGACCACAAAGCCCCCAGCACCTTCACTAAATCTCCATTTCCCATTTCCAGAAGATGTAATTTTATTTTTCATAGCATGTGAACTATTTCATTGTTCAGTAATCACTCTGCCACTTGCTGTTCTGTATTTATAAATAAATTAGAAATACTGAGCTATGATTAAAACATCAGTTTTCCTTGCAGAAAAATTGCTGCTGCATTTAAATTTGTGCAGTCCACCCAGAACAATGGAACTCTCAAAGGATCTAATCCTTCCTGCCAAACATCAGGCCCCTTGTCACAATGGTAACATCGCATTTACTTGATATTTGTAATTATATTGTATGTATACGTATGTGTATATATATATGCATGTCTGCATATGTATATATACATATATATATGATTATGGATGTATATACATGTATGGAGGTGTGGATGTGCACATATGTACATGCACAGGTGCACACACATATGTATATATGCTCATACTTCAAACCAAATGCAGAGTACAATAACTCTATGTTTCTCTGAAAAAATTTCTTAGGTACTTCCCCATCTGCCCTGCTAGCTTGTGAAGACCTAAGAAGCAAGGATTATGCTTTATTAATGTGCACTCAGGGCACAATGCCATGCACAAGATGAGGGTTAATAGGTACCTTAATTTAATTGAACCCAAAAGACAGAATTCCAATAAATCATTCATTTAATGTTTGCTAACCTCCTAGTGACAAAGTAAAATGCGAGGTTGTATCTCCTCATCCTCTCAGTAATTGTAATATGTTAGCAGTATTGTTAGAGCTCAAATTGTTTTTTAAAGGGTCAAAGGCAGTGAGGAAGCATGGATAAGCTCACGGTAGAGTTCCTAGTCATTAGACTGATTTGACTAGCTTAGAGGACCTGGAGTCATCCTTTATTAACCTATGTGGTGGGGAAATTTTGCCCTGAAATCCTACTTTAAATCTCCCCTGAGTCTAGTAAATAAGAATTCTTTGCTAAAATTTTCTCTAGTTTCTCTAGTTTGATTTATTCCTCCCAGAGGTACCATAATAATATATAATGTGAAAATGGCTGTACTTTAGAAAGAATTTTGGAAATAGCAAAGTGGTATATAACCAGTAAATTGAGGAGTAAATTTTGCCTCTTAGTCCATAGAGACTCCTTGAAGTTGTCCCTTGTGTGAAAGTAAATGAGAAAATGTAATAGGCATGTTTTTCAAATGGTAATACAATAGAGGACTATAAACAATGACTTTCTACGTTTAAAGACAATAGTAATGTACCTGAGATCACTGCAATTTTGTTGATGTTTGGTCAGTTTGATTTCAGGCTCCTTCCTGAATGATCTAGACAGACCCTGGACATTCCTACCTCTCCCCTTCTAGAAACCAGGATTTTTCTTCCAGAAGTTCCATACTAAAATAGACTCAAAACCTGGAAGTAAACCAGTCCCAAAGGTCCAGGCCATATAGCACAGAACCTATTATTTCTTGTAGTTTCAGCAATGACCCTGACTCCCTTAGCTACTGAAAACTAAAGGTAGATCTTCTAGGCCTCAGTCCATCCAGAGCCTTTGATTTCACCAGAACCAAATAAGGCTCAAAGAGTGGGACCAAGAGAAAACCATTCTTTGCCTCTTCTACAGGCTTGATTCTTCAGGGTATCTCCTATTGCCTGCTTTCATCCAAAAAAAATGTTCTGTTATCTTGGCCAAATGATAGCTTAAATGAAAGTCAAGAATGAGAAGTAGTCCTACTTCCACATAACACTGGCTCATTCCCCCAGATGGAAATGCCAAGGAGACATTGAATGAGAGTCACTGCAGGCCATTGTCATCGGCCTGGGAAAGTGGCTGCACCAGCAGCCCTGTTAGCTCTCTCCCCTACTAGGATGGAATACTGTGAAATTCTCATGGAATTTCATGATTTCATTAAACAATAATGAATATGCTTGTTCAGATTTAAATGCAGTATCTATTATTCTTCTGTCATCCTTTGGTATTGATTATCATTCTGAACCTTTTTGTGGCTTAAATACAATTTCTCCAAAAGCATTCTTAAAAGTCCCTTTTATCATGTTACCTATAATCAATATTTTTAATAAAACACCTCTGTTTAAAAACTACTTTATTTGACTCAATCTGGAATACTTGATTGAACATTTGTATGTCATTTCTCTTGTACTTTAACCATTTTTTTTCTTATTGCATTTTCAGGATGCATACCACATCCACTCATGAAGGACATAAGCAGCACAGATCACAAACTTTACCTATAATTCGAGGCAAAAATGCACTTTCAAACCCCAAACTCTTACAGATGTTAGACAATACCATGTCCAGTAAGTAAACAGGAAACCTTCTTAGTAACAAGATGGTTACCAGTGTTTCTCTAGATGTGTGCAAAACGTGAAATGTGTTATAATATTTCAGAAACGTAGGGGCTGTTGCTGTGCCACCTAGATCACTACTTTTCAGGCTTGCTGTAGCCCAGGAAACTTTTCATAGAGGAAAGAAATCACCAGAGAGGGGATTTAAAAAGTGTAGTGTCTTTATAAAGAAGAAAGGAAAAAGGCCAATTGCTCAGTCTAATCTGCTTGGTGTAGCTCCTCTGGTGTCAAGTGACTTTCTATTGTCAGGGTTACAGGGGCCTCTCTCAACCAGATTATTACTGTCTGCTCCTTGGGAAGAGGAGAAAGTTGTCCATGTCCTAGAAGCAGTAAGTGTGACATCTGGAACACAGTGATCCACACATTCCAGCTTGTGAATGAGGAAAAATGGGCCCAGTGTTTTGTATCTTGTACATGTTAGTGATTATGGGCAGAGTTACTTGTTTGAAGGCGTATGCCTTTACCTGTAAATATATTTAGTGTCGTTAATAGCCATTAGTGAACACTGCCCACAGAGACTGTACATTTCGTCTGTTAGCTTGGGAGTGTAAAACTTGACCCAGACTGAGTATGAAAGAAATATGACTCTGTCAATGCCTAAGTCAATGGAAGGAAGTAAGAAATAATGGCAAGTGGATCACTCTTGTCTATAGCTGACATATGAAAGGGGCACACACGTTGTCTTAGTCAATTTGAGTTGCTACAACAAGTTAACAGTCTAAGTGGCTTAAACAACAAACGTTTATTTCTCATAGTTCTGGAGGGTGGGAGACCCAAGGTCAAGGTGCCAACAGATTTGATGTCTGATGAGAACTCTATTCCTGGTTTGCAGACAGCCACCTTCTTGTTGTGTCCTCACATGACAGGTTATCTTTCTGGTGTCTCTTTTTATCAGAGCACTAACCGATTCATGAGGGCTCTATCCTCATGAGCTAATTACCTCCCAAAGATCTCCCCTCCAAACACCATCACATTGGGGATTCAGGCTTCGACTTTGGGGGAACATGAACATTCAGTCTATAGCATCCACTCAAGTCTCTATCTAGAGTCTTTGATTCAGCCGATAAGGTAATTGAAAAAACAAAAGCACTTTGATTTAATAAATTGCTTATCAAAATGCCAGTAAACATTGACTGTGTTATAATAGAAGGAAGTCCTTTATCAGATACGAGTTTTCTTAGACACTTATGCATGTTCCACCTTATATTTTGTAGGCAACTCCAATGAAATAGACATTGTGCATCATGTGGACACAGAGGCCAATATAGCTACAGAAGTTTGCCTGACTATTCTAGACCTGCTATCCCTTTTCACCCAGATTCACCAGGTAAGTGTGATTCTGACATCTTCTGCAACGTGAACAAATGGGAGGTAGAAAAGTGTAAAGTCAAGAACATGTATTTAAAATATTTTATGAGGGACGCCTAGGTGGCTCAGCAGTTGAGTGTCTGCCTTTGGCTCAGGCATGATCCTGGGGTCTGGGATTGAGTCCCGCATCAGGCTCCTTGTGGTAAGTCTGCTTCTCCCTCTGCCTGTGTCTTTGCCTATCTCTCTCTCTCTCTCTCATGAATAAATAAATCCTTAAAAAATAATAAAATATTCTATGAAATCAATTAACTTTACATAAAGCAACCTAAGTGTGAGTGGAAAAAATTTTAAAGATGAGACTCAGAATTTTATCACAAGTTGACTACCTACTCAAATGATATACCTACATATGTACTTCACTATCATCAAATAATAAACATTCTTCATTATTCCTCCTACTTCCCTCTCAGGCAAGCCAAGCTGAGGGAGAGTGGGACTTTACTTTTTCAATCTCAAGGGGAGAGACAAATAACAGCTAGATCCAACAGACTTAATAATACTGAGCATCTTTTTGTGTGCTTATTGTCATCTGCATAACTTTGGTGAAATAACACCATTACAGACTATTAGAATGACTAGAATTAAAAAGACTGTACCAAGTTTGGCGAGGGTATGGAAAAACTGAAACTCTCATCCACTGATGGCAGGAATGTAAACACTCTGGAAAACAGTATGGAAGTCTAAAAGGTTAAATGTTTATCACGTGACCAGCCATTCCAATACTAAGAATTTACCTAGGAAAAGTAAAAGCATCTGGTCATACAGAACTGTGTACACAAATATTCATAGAAGCCTTATTTTTAATAAATACTGGAAACAACTCAAATGTATGTCAACAGGTGAATAGATTTCTTAAATGGTGGTATATCCATACAATAGAATACTGCTCAGTCATGCTTAGTGAAAGAAGCCAAGCAAAAAGAGTATTTACTGTATGATGCCACTTATATAAAATTTTATAAATGTGAACTATAGAAATTACATATCAATTATACCTCAATAGAGATATTTAAAGTATTAGCTTAATCTAATGAGCTCATAGATGTTCGGGGTTGAAGTAGGAACAGTTGGATCCATTGAATAAAATCGATGCCAAACACAATGATCATGCCAAGAAAGCCCGCTTTCAGGTAAAATGTCAGCATGGTGATAGAAAAAGAAAAAACCATATTTTAATTCTTTATTGCTCATTGAAAATGTCAGCCAAATCTCAGACATCCTAAAGGCCCTACCAATGCCTGGGGAATTGCCTCTCTATAACTTTATCTTTTACCTCTCTCCTGATCTCACCCCATACCCCATGCTCAGGCTGCTCTGCTCCTTTTTTCAATCTGAACTCACAAGCTTCTTCCCAATTCATATTCCTGATACTAACGGTTTCTCTCTCAGACCCTTCAGATCTACCCATGGCCAATTCCTTCAGCTCACATGTCAGTTGATCCATTAAAGACATCTTGACTAACCACCCTATCTAGCATAATCCTATGCCCAAAGCAATTATTTTTTATTATATCCTATCATTCTGCTCTGTTTTCTTACTTAGTAATTTTTTTTCAATTACTGCTTTGTAAGTTTCACTGGGAACATAGACCTTATTTTCTTACTCAAAACTATTTGCAGCACCCAGAATTATGCCTACCACATAGTAGGTTCACAACAAATATCTTTTGAAAGAATACTGTTGTCCCTTAACTCATCCTAATTAACTTCTGTGTTAAATTTCTAGAGACAACTCCAACAATCTGAATGTCAAAACTCAATGATGAAGAGGGTGTTTGATACCTACATGCTCTTTTTCCAAGTCAACCAGTCAGCCACAGCACTGAAGCATGTCTTTGCCTCCTTAAGACTGTTTGTATGCAAGGTAAGCATTTTCCTGGCTCCAATTAAAGCTTGGGAAGGATGATGATAAACACATAATAATCCTGTGGAGGAAGAAGACTTGTTTTCTTCTATTTTGCTTTATTTGGTTTTATAAGACTATTTTGGGGTTTTAATAAGCCATTTGATTCATGGTCTGAAAATAAGTTCACAGCCTTGACAGCCAATCCACTGGGATATCAAAATGGAATAAAATTAACATCTAGCTTTTTTTTTTTTTTTTTTTGGTTTTCAGTATTTGTGGCAGAAAGGTAAAAAGCACATCATCAAATGTGATGTCCATTGCCACATTAAGTAGACAGAGCTACCACCTTTGAGGATCCCTCTGGTTTGACGATGTTGGGTGAATAGAAAGCATTTCAAAGCTCTCAGTCCCTGGTTCTGGGTTGTCATTGGTTATTGATACATGGGAAACTTATCATGTAGAGAATGATTATTTCTAGGAAAAAAGAGAAATATTACTATAGACTTAAATAAATACAATTCTATCCTTCCACTTGCAGATAGAAGAAAAACACTAGATTTAAAAAAAAAAAAGGTGGATTTTGTTCTAAGGAATTATAAAATTCGGCATACACAGAGTAAAATGAAGGCATGTCCACCTTTAACCAGTCCTTCTATTTCCATAGTTTCCTTCAGCATTCTTTCAGGGGCCTGCCGACCTGTGTGGATCATTCTGCTATGAAGTCCTGAAATGCTGTAACCACAGGTCACGGTCAACGCAGACTGAAGCATCAGCACTTCTGTACTTTTTCATGAGGAAGAATTTTGAATTTAACAAACAGAAGTCAATTGTCCGATCCCACTTACAAGTAAGTGCTGCCAATTTTCATTAATGCTGTGGTGAAAACCACTTATCTGTTCCAACACTGATAGAAGCCTGCTGGCCCCAGGGCAAAAGCTACCAGCTCCTCTACCAGTAGAGGAGCCCTCCTTTAAGACTCTCTGCACACTCAGCTCTTGCTCAGAGAAAGAGGGTAGCTGGGAAGAAATCAGCAAAACCCGTAGTCCCACTTGGACTTTTCTCTTCTTCTTCCAGGGAACAGAATCAACTAGAATACACGACTCAGGAAACCATAGCTATCTCTAGGATGCCAAACCCCACCAGATTCTGCATGCAGAAATGTCTTTCTTTAAGGCATCCCAAGATTCCTCCCTCTATAACTCCTTATTATATAAATATTTAAAATTATAGGAAACGCCCTAGATGATATGGCCTTCTAAAAATTTAATGCATAAAGATGCTATTCTTTGAACTCACAGGGAACAATCAATGATACATTCATCCAGTCCAATGGACTTCTTTAAAATTACTATTTCTGAGCTACCACTTTTGAAGTTTCATTGTTCTTTTCTCTTCTAGCTCATCAAGGCTGTAAGCCAGTTAATAGCAGATGCCGGGATTGGAGGCTCTCGGTTTCAACATTCCCTTGCAATTACCAATAATTTTGCTAATGGAGACAAGCAGATGAAAGTAAGAAATGCTTTATGGATATTTTCAAAGACAAGAATAAATGAAACAGATATCTTTTGTGAAATATCAAAATCATAAAAAATACAATTTCTGTATTTTGTTTATTGAGACTTAAACTGAGTACTTACATTGAGTTTGCTTGTTTGAATTGACAATCAGCTGTAACTGTGTCCGTCTGTCATCTGTTAAGTGGAATTTGCAAGGTGTGTGATTGAATGAGCTATAACAAGAAAACTAACCACAAACATCCAGAAATACAGTAATCCTCTCATAATCTTGTTCTTGGTCAAATTTATTGAATCTCTCTTCTAGACATTTCTGAAGACTTCTCCTTTAGTCTTAGTACTGAAAAATCCAGGGATAAGGGCTGGCATCAGTCATGGTTGAACCCAGGGATTAAACTGTTTCCACATTAATTCAAAAAGATAGCTGCACTCCCATATTCAAAATAGCATTATTTTCAATAGCCAAGGCATAGAAACAAGCTAACTGTCCATCAGTGAATGAATTGATAAAGCAGTTGTCGTTTATATGTTCAATGGCATAGCATTCAGCTTTAAAAACTGAGGCAATCCTACCATGTGTGACAACATAGATAGACATTGAGGGCATTATGCTAGGTAAAATAAATCAAAGAAAGATGAATACTGTATGATCTCACTTATATGTGTGATCTTGACAAAAGAACTGAAAACCATGGGAAAAAAATCCGAATTGTGGTTATCAGAGGCAGGGGGTGGGTAATGGTGGTCAAAAGCTACCAACTTCTCATTGTAAGATAAGTACTAGGGATGTCAGGTACAACATGATGATTACAGCTAACACTGCTCTATGCTATATAGAAAAGTTAGTTGTTAAGAGAGAAAATCTATGAGTTGTCATCATAAGGGGAATTTCTTTTCCTTTTTTCCTTTTTTTTCTTTCTGTCCTTTGTTTTGCACCTATATAAGAAGATGACACTTAGCTGAATCTATTGTGGTACTCATTTCACAATATATATAAATCAAACTGCCATGCCTTAAACTCGTACAGTAGTATATATCAATTACTTCTGTGTAAAATTGAAAAAACAATTTAATAAGAAAGTTTTGTATTTAATTAAAAAATAATCATGTTTTTGGGTCCCCTTCCCCTACTGCTTCATTTTTGCCTCTCTCTCTCAGTTCAATTTTCCTCCTTGTTTGTTTCATTTACGAATAGGCTCTCCCCGTGAGCTTACTCTCTTAGAAATTCTGAGGACACTGGAGTATCCTATAGGTGGAAAAAGCACCTCAGGACACCCTAGGTGTCAGAGTCAGCTAAGTGTCTGCCTTTAGTTCAGGTCATGGTCCTGGGATTGACCTCCACATGTGGCTACATGCTCAGCAGGGACTCTGCTTCTCCCTCTTCCTCTGCCCCTCTCCCCCTCCCCCAGCTCATGCTGTCTCTCTCTCCCTTTCTTTCTCAAATAAATAAATAAAATCTTTAAAGAAAGAAAGAAAAAAAAGCACCTCATTCAATAGTGCCAATCAAATTCCCAGAACTGAATCTCTTGGTCTAAACCTTGTATCATATGACCATTCCTAAACCGATCACTGGCTTGAGGGATTAAAGAATATGAGTGGCCAGGCCAGTTTGGGGGGCTACCCACTGGTGCCTATGAATGAAGTAGATGCTTTCAAATCACATGAACCATAGTCAGAGAGGAGAGCTCCTCAAAGAACAATCAGGATGCTATTACTAGAAGAAGCTAGATGAGCAGATAAGATGGAGTCTACCACAGTTCTTAATGTCAAATGTGTAAAATCACAGTACATGGAATGCATATATAAAGAAAGTACATGTTTATGAACAATATAGAGAATGCACCAAACTGTGATGCCAAGTCATAACTAATAGCATAACTTTGAAGTGACCTACTTGAGGAATTAGAACAGATAATGATCCAGGCTCTCTGTTTTCCAAAGAACAGCTACTTCCCAGCAGAGGTGAAAGATCTGACGAAACGTATAAGGACTGTTTTGATGGCAACAGCACAGATGAAGGAACATGAGAAGGACCCCGAGATGCTGGTGGATCTCCAGTACAGTCTGGCAAACTCCTATGCAAGCACCCCTGAGCTGCGGAGGACATGGTTGGAAAGCATGGCCAAGATTCACGCGAGAAACGGAGACTTATCCGAGGTAATCAGCAAAGACTCAGTCCTTCTCCACTGGCATTGTCCTCTTCATCAGAATGATGGGATTTTCATTTACAGTAGGTTACCATAGTTTTCCACTCGTCTAGATATGACCCAATTATATATTATGGGCATTAAATTTGCACGTAGGGTTCAAGAATGCCTGACTCCATGTAAATGGTACCAAGTAAAGGCCAGAGTTGTTGGTATCAGCTGTAATTGTAGGATACGCAATGCAGACCGAATGTTAAAAGCCTAAGACTAAGGGAAGATGGTTGTAAGGGTGTCTGGAAATTGAATTATATAAGTTAATGTTCTGTGTTTTAAAATGTCTTCCCTGTAATTAGAGTCCGATAGGAAAGCTTGCCACCATGGTGAGTAATCTCCGGCTGGGGTAATCTGTCCTCATTTGCAGCTAGTCTGAACTGGTGATGGAAATATTAACACTCCCACAAGCCATGTGAGGAGAGTGCACTATGGGAAGGTTATAAATCAATAGACAACTCTTTTTTAAAAAAGATTTTATTTATTTATTCATGAGAAACACACACAGAGAGAGGCAGAGACACAGGCAGAGGGAGAGGGAGAAGCAGGCTCCATGCAGGGAGCCCGACGCGGGACTCCATCCCAGGTCCCCAGGATCACACCCTGGGCTACAGGCGGCGCTAAACTGCTAGGCCACCGGGGCTGCCCAATAACCAACTCTTTAATGTCAATTTAAACACTGGCTGGATTTTTATACAGCGGTTTCACAGACCCCAAGTGGTTTCCAGATACCAAATGGAAAAATTTGTCTTATTCTCAGAGATATGCCCCTTTGGGGAAGAGATTAATTTATCTGGGATAATCCTAACACCTGAAGTTGTTCTAAATGTATATGAGGGGTCCTGGGATAGAAATAGAGCCAATCAGAAACCACAGTTGGAGGCAATTTGATGGGACAAGAATGAGAAATTCCAGTTCCCTTGGACTGTCCAGAGAATGGAGAAATCCCTCCATAAAACTTAGAAGGAAAAAGCTGAAGTCCTGTGGACCCCTCAGCAAGTCAGCAATGTATGTGGTCAGCAATGTTCAAAGCTTTTCAGGAGACATTAGGGAACAGTAAAATCACCATATGACCAGGTTGGCAGGAGCACTCATGTAACATAATGCTGCACGGTTTAGTCAAGTACCACCTTGTCGAGGTGACCATCTTAAAGGAAGTAGATTTTCCAAGGTGGGCCATTGCTGGAAGTAGAAAAGGTAAGAAGGTAGCTTAATTTTACTCCCAATTTCCATCCTGATGCTCTAGCTTGTAGTTTTAACAAGAAAAGAGAGTGGATTTAAAAATATATACGTTAGATATTAAGGAAGGAAGGGGGGGCACCTGGGTGGCTCAGTGGTTGAGCATCTACACTTAGCTCAGTTTGTGATCCTGGGGTCCTGGGATCAAGTCCCACATCGGGGAGCCTGCTTCTCCTTCTGCCTGTGTCTCTGCCTCTCTCCATGTCTCTCATGAATAAATAAATAAAAATCTTTTTTTAAAAAAAAAGAAGAAAGCTAATTCTATGGAAAAATTCTTCAGGTCAGCTCAGGTGAAAACTACATCCAGATAAACAAACAAAAGTTCTCAAAGAGGCATTTTATTCTTGATTGGGAACTTTTTGGAAATCAAATCAATTCTTGTTTTTGATTCTTTCATTAAAAGGATGCCTCCACATATTCTCACCGAATGGAATATCAGCTCACCTTGGAAGATTTGTCCAATTAAGCAAATAGTAAAATCTATGCTGTGCTTTCCTCTAAAACTGTTTTCTTTCTTATTACAGGCTGCAATGTGCTACATCCACATCGCTGCCCTCATTGCAGAATACCTGAAAAGAAAGGGTAAGACGTCCATGGGCAGGGAGGAAATTCGAGAAGTTGACATGTTTAAACATAAATTAAAATTAACATATTAATTTTAGGTAGTATTAATCTCAATTATGTTTTATTAAGTAACATTAATTGTCACAGATATTTCTAGTTATTCTGTACTTCACATTTTAGTTCTCTCGTGCCATTATCAATGTTTATTTTATGTACAAAAAGGCTAACTGGTCAGCCTCTTAGTTCAAAATGAGAATGTTTCATTGGTTAACCATTTAGAGTCTCATAAGCTTTTATTAACAACATCATGCAGCAATGTCCTAACCTCATCTTGCACTACCATAGGTTACTGGAAAATGGAAAAGATATGCACACCATCCCTGCTCCCGGAGGATATCCACCCCTGTGATAGCTACCCATTACTAACAGCTCCTGGTGGAGGAAGTGAGTGATCTAACTCTCCCGCATAAACTCATTTATCCCCATGGGAACAGTGCAGAGGAAATCACGTTGCTGCTTAAAGTTTACTTGGATGAAACTTTTAAGAGTATCCTTAGAAGCAAAAACTATCTCAGACCTTCATACCTCCCACAGTAAAAGCTTGAAGCTCCTACCATTCCGAAATCTACCTGAATTCATGAAGTTTAGAACTGAAAAACTCTCTGCAAATAGAATCTCATCTTATCCAAGATTTAGGATTATGAGTCATGGCCATTTTTGTTACCAGTCTACATACTCGTTTGCCCTTGGGATTTTATTCTGAAATTATTTAAAATTGCAAGAGAAATCCATTTGAATTGTAAAATGTAGTAAGACGACTCATTCAAAACAAGAAACGCCAAAAATATATATGCAAGACTCTATATAATCAACATGTTCCATTTCCTTTTTAAAAGTATAAACTGAGTTGGACAACTTAGAACACATGATAATTCACAGTATTGGTTTCCTTTAATTAAGAATATTTCATCTTTAAAGTCTGATGAAAAAATTTGTAACAATAACTAAAGAATTACTCTTTGTAAAAAAATTTGGTAACATGGTTAATCCACTGAATCTGTTTTCTCTCCCAAAAGTTTGTTCAAACCCAAAGTTTATGGCCTGCAATCTGTTTCCTAACACTCTCTTCACTTTCAAACTGTAGTGGAAAATTCAGTGTATGAAAAACAAAAATGAATCTTTAGATATTAAGATAAAAATAACTGAACAAAAAGTAAATGGACTTCAGTTACAATATTTTGGGAACAAAATTAATCCCTTATTCTTTTAACTATGCATATATTTTCTAAAGAATCTCAGTGGATAAGACGTTTGAACCAAAGGACCAAAGTGAACAATGAGACAATGAGGTCACTTGTTTGAGGAGGAAACCAGATCTGGCTTCATGGCTCATGTCCATCCTAAAAATCAGAGATCTTCCTGCTTAACGATTCCACACTTAACGATTTAGCTTCATTTTTATATGCAAGTCATCAAAATCATTATTGTTTTGTCTAACATACCCTTCTTCCCTGTGTGTGTCATCATCAGTTACCATAAAATTCCATAAAGACTTACAAATCCTAACCAAAAAATGAATAAACCTGATAAAACTAGGTGTCAGTTTGAGAAATTGTGGAAACTTCTATCCCAAAATATTGCGTGAAACTTTAATATTAAAAAAATGTTAAATACTTACTTCAACATCTAAGATGATATTGGATTATAACATACCAATATATTTGTTTAGTAAGCTCTAAGGAAGGTGATTTTTTTATGATACATTAGCATAGATAGATAGATAGATAGATAGATCCATTGGCATATATCTGAAGTCCTTAATATACTTTTATATTATGATGTTTCTAAGTCAGAGGGAGAAAACATCCCCTAACTATAATGTGCACATAATAAGAACATAGGCAATATAAGCAACTCCAGAAAGTATCACTGTAATAATGATCATCATCCTGCAAAAAAATGTATCATGACTTTCTCTGCTATATCCCTGCTAATCAGTTGTCATAGATTTTAATACATGTTTAATTACAGAAGGAACATTATTATCTTAAAAAGTAGGAAAGTAGAATTTTAAATGCAAGGATTAGATTGCAACAATTATTCTAATTATAACTTCTAGCATGTTTCGGGAGTGATCATTTAGTTTCATAGCTAATGAGGCAATTATTTAAAATGGAAACATCTCACAGAAGTATTAACTACAGTTTTTAAAACACTTGCTCCATGTAAGGCCTCACACTTGGCTCTACACTGGTGGTATCTCAGTTAGTTTCCAGTAATGAGTCTTTGAGTCAGGTGCTATTATTGCCTCCTGTTTTCAAGTGAAAAAAACAAGAGAAGTTATACAACCTGACCCAGGGTGCATGGTTAGCTCATGATGGGGCCAAAGTTCAAGGACTGGTCTGTCACTCTAAGCTGTGCTCCTAACTACTCAATTCCCCACCATTCAGTTCCAATCCCTCCTCTGGGGACATTGCCCATGCTCAACTGTCTTTCTATATTATCTGTAGAACTAGATCTTTTCTTTTTATCTTGGTAGCCATGGTGCTAAGAAAATTTAAGAGAGTTTCCAGATAATGCAAAAGAGTGATAATTAGCAAGTAATAAGCATTGTTTCCATAATGCATTGACCATGCCAAGTGTTTTCTCAAATATTAATGTTTTGAATCCCTTCAACCATCCTTTGAGATAGATATTAACATGTTCAGTTTAACAAATGGGAGAAGCAGGCTCAGAGTCTGGCTAAACTAGAAGCCTGGAACCATGTCTATCTACAAATTCTGTATTCTGTCCATAATTCCAAGCCAGCTCCTAAAAGAAAATGTGTCACCTGAAAAATGGTACAAATTTATAAAATAGGATCATTGGTTGCCCCGGGAGAGACTATTTATCAACAGTCTTAATCTATCCATCTCCTTGACCCTGTGAGTTTTATTGTGCTACCACTTGTAACATCATGAAGAAAGGCATTATTTATTCCAAACAGGATTTGAGTCAAATAATAATGTCGCATTTTTGGTCCTCTCAAGGCATGTTCTCTATGGGCTGGCCAGCTTTTCTGAGCATTACACCAAATATTAAAGAAGAAGGAGCAATGAAAGAAGATTCGGGAATGCAAGACACACCATACAATGAGGTTAGATCAATATGATCTAGTGTATAGTAAACGAGTAAAAAGATGCATTGAACTGTTACATTGAGCTGAATATGGAAAAGAAAATCTTATTCAGAAATCAAATAAAGTTACTGTATAATAGGACTTAGGTTAAGTAAAAAACAGGCCAGCATTAAGCTGAGATTAACAGGTATCAGATTCCACTGATAGGTAAAGCGTAATTTTCAATGAATATTTAAACTAAACTTTACTTCTCTAGGATGGACCCAAATTTATGATGTCTGCTCCTCTATAAGATGTGAAGTCCCTAGTCCTTTGGTAAATGTCCTGAGGGATCTGAAAATTTTCTGAGCTGGTCACTTTTTTTTAACGCATTAGAAAATTTGTTTACAAATACACTTGAACAGAAAGGCTCACTGGTTCCTGCAGAAAACCTTTTGATTTGCAAACCATGGTTATTTTTCATTAATCAAAAGAAGCTTTCTACTGGCAATTATATAGCAATAATTCTGATAAAGCAAACAGAGCTCCCTCATCAAGTAAAAATATTCCATAAGCTAATTGTTTAAATCTCAGTGTTATATGGATTTAAAAAAAAGGATTCAGAAAACTAGTTTGGGGGCAGATTTTAATTAAATTTTGTATATGCTTTTATTTTAATTTAGTATACCTTGCAAATAAACAGTAATACAACTACATATTTATGTTAACTATTTCAAATTCTGTTTAAGAATCTTTTCCTCAAAGACAATGCTGAAAGGATTCCAACAGTGTTATCCACTTGCTTCATTGAGTATATAATTTGATTCAGCTGAATATTTATTTATTTTTATAGATTTTATTTCCTTTTTTTTTTCTTTTTTTAGATTTTATTTCTTTATTTGAGAGAGAAAGAGTGAGAAAGAGAGGACAAGCAGCAGGGAGGAGCTGAGGGTGAGGGAGAAGCAGGCTCCCCGCTGAGCAGAGAGCCCAGTGCAGGACTCCAGAGAGATCATGACCTGAGCCAAAGATAGACACTTAACCGACTGAGCCACCCAGGCACCCGCAGCTGAATATTTAACCATTAGTATATGTGAGACATTGAATTAAGGGTAGAGGACAACGATAAATAAGACATAATCCTGATTTTCAAAGAGTTTAGAATCTTAAGGACAAACTTTTTTCAGGGTGGAAAGGAGCCAGTCTAAGACCCAACCACTATAAATCTAGGCAATGAGAGCAACTTTTTAAGTGACCCTGGTGGGAATGCAGATGGATGGGACATATATGAAAGCTCTCCAGACTTTTGCACTGGATCTTGGCATTGATGGGACTTAAAGGTGCCAAATGAGAAAATAAGGTCCTTAGAGGACCTAGTAATCTGAATCACAATGTGTATACACCCTGTTTACACAATCATGTAAAATCTCATCTTGAATTGGGCGATTGCAGCATATCCTGGTAGAGCAACTCTACATGTGCGTGGAGTTTCTTTGGAAGTCTGAGCGATACGAACTCATCGCTGATGTCAACAAACCCATCATTGCTGTCTTTGAGAAGCAGAGAGACTTCAAGGTATGTTTTCTGAAGCCAGACATTGGTTAAAACAGCCTGCTTTAAGTGGATGAATTACTTACAATTTTTAAATCGGAAATGCCCTGTTTTTCATGTCACCATCACCTTCATGAAACCCTTTGATTTATGGTTTCAGAAATTATCAGAGCTCTACTACGACATTCATCGATCATACCTCAAAGTTGCAGAGGTGGTGAACTCCGAAAAGCGGCTGTTTGGTCGCTACTATCGTGTAGCATTTTATGGGCAGGTAAGTTCACCAGAAGCAACATGGCCTCTAAATTCTGTGAAACAAGGAAACTTTGTCTTTCATTTTCTATAAGACATCCAACTCCATCTGCCACGGGATTGAGAGGACGTGGGTGTGTCTGGGTATATTGGAGGGTTTTTTTCTGGATGTGAGGGTTGTGTGTTTGTCCACAGGAATGTAGTGAATGGAACAGATGGACAGAGAAATCCATGGGTCTTAATACAGATCAAGTTAAACCAGTGCTTTCTAACTCTTTGAAAGGAGAGCATTTCTTTTTCAGCATCCTCTTCCTTCCATTTAACCTAAAATATCTGATTATACTTTTCCCATCATATGTTAAGATGAAATGAAATTGAACATGTTTTGAGAAATGAAATCCATAGCATCCTGGGAAATAAAGAATTTCTAAGGCCTCCACCATGTCAAAGCCATGAGTCTTTTACAATCACGCATTTTCTTTCCTTCTCCTTCTAGACTACCACTGATTCCAGGAAGAACACCATGTGTTATCCACCCCCCACCCGTATTGTAGGTCAATATAACTGTTGAGTTATCTTTCCCAGCTTCCTGAAACTTTAGCAGCGAACCAGATGAATAATATTAGTGAGCCATACCATTAGCTGGAAAATTAAGTGAACATAATCTATATTAATTGTGAATGTTTCTGAGCAGAGCTTTCATTGGAGCAAACCCAGGCACCATCCCACTTCTTTTCAAGAAGGCTTATGACACCATTATATTGCAGCGGGCATACCTCGGACTCTGACTTGTGTGGGAGAACATTCCATTCTTTTATTTTCAGAGTTGGAATGACTCTGCCCTCTCATTTTCCTTCGTTCCCTCCCCCCCCCACATAAGGCAGTGTTGCCAACAGATTCTTTTCCTCCTCAGATTCTTTGAAGGCTGTGGCTGAACAAGTCAAATCCAGTATGGTTATTCTAGACTGTTTCCTATTAAAGTCCCTTGAAGAACATCCATTTCCCCCTAATCCCCAAAGGCAGCTGAAAAACTAACTTCTGAATTAATAAAGATAAGCTCCTCTCTACCTAGAAAGGGAAGTGTCACCCATTAGCCACTTACTCTAAATTATCCAACTCAGATTTTCCTCCCTGCCCAGCATCATCAGGATTGCAGAGAGAGACAAAGCTGGTGGAAATGGTCCACAGGTAGAGACCTAAATGTCGACATGTGTAGGGTCCCAGGAAAAGAATCCGAACTATTTGAAGTGATGGTGAACGTTGCAGGGAGAAAATGTGGAAGTCTCCACGGGGGAGAAGAAGACAGATAAGGGATGCTATCTTGAACACTGTGAAGAAATTAAGCCATTTTTGACCATGGTGAAACAATAGCAAGACAAATGGCAAAACACCCCACTGGAAAGGGAATGTGGGCATTGAGAGATTGCAGGGGAAAGGCCAGGGTTTTCAGGGAGTAGCTGTGGGCTAACTGAGGAGCAGAGAAGTGACACACAGGATGTGTCCTCAGCTAACCAAGTTTCAAAGCTACAGTCCTTAAGACAATTCTTCCAATTCAGAAGTAATAAGCTGCCATGATGGTCTGGTCTTGAAAACGAGATTGCCTACCTGACGGTTTCTCCAGCCCATATCTGATACAGGGATGCTAAACAGGTAGAAACAAACCCTGCTGCTTTCCTACCGGGTTTTAATGCGCATGTTTACTCTTTTCTTCTTTTGGTCTTGATGGTTCCAGGCTGTGGTAAGTTATCTCTCTCTCCATTTGCATGCTCTAATAATTCTCACACCTCCCTCCGTATGGTTTTAACTGAACGTTAACTTTTTTTGTGCAACTCAACATTTGGTACAAAGGTGAGATAATCCAGCTTCCATTCATTTTGGAGTCACCCTGCCTTTCTTGAACTAAATTTTGTTTATTCCAGTTATCTGAATTACAAAAATGTATCATTTATTTTTCACATATGTTATCATTCCACAGAAAGGTAAATGTAGTTTAAAAACCTTCATAAGCACACATACACTTGTGCCCACACCCAGATAAATATGAGCACCACATACATGCAGTATGTGTAGAGTAGGCCTACTATGAGTGTTTTTCTGCTCATTTCAGACCACTGTGAATTGCAGCTGATGAAGAAGGGCATGGTGGTCAGAGTTCTAGAAGTTGGAGTGCTGGCCATTGATGGGCACATTCCGAGGTTCTTGAAAGGACCTTGTTTCTTTCCACATTAAGTATTGTGGAGAAACAGGGCTCTCTGTGGTGGGGAGCTCTGAGCATTCTCAGAGATGATGGTCTTAATGCTCAACACGGAAGATGCCCAGTGGACCAAATCTTGACCCACTAGGGCAGCTTAAGTCTCCTAAGAAGCAGGAAGAAGTGATATAAGAAATTCTGGAAAGCCAGCAGAGGCAGAAATAACATACCAGCACCTAGAGCTCTGTGACACAAAAGAATTCTCTTCCTTATGTAACCCATGTAGAAGTGCCTATATTCAGTCATTTTTTTTACCTACAAAAGTGAATCACCATAGTCTAACATAATTATTGCTGATAAGCTGGAAAAACAAATTCTTGCATTATCCACACATTGTCCACATTCAGCTCTGCTCCTCTGACCGCTAAATACTTTTTTGTAATTCTATAAGCCCTCCCTATGTCCATACCAGTATTTTCTACCTTCATTTGTAAAATGGGGGTCATGGGTCCTTAACTCACCTACTAAAAGAATACTTGAAAACCCTTGTACTAAATAGACTGAGGGGGTCAAAGGGGAAGAACTGGGAAAAGATGCTTTCAAATGACCTAATTTTGTTCTTTTTGCAGATTTCTCAATAACGTGTGATGATTGCACACCTGGCTTTATTTATTTATTTTTTGTATGTGTGTGCTGCCAGCATTCTCAATTGTCTTTGATTAAAAATTCCAACCTAAGCTTAAAAGTGTTCTGTTAAATCTGCAGACCTGAGTACCTGCCCACGCAGGAACTTTATAAGCTCAAACCCCAGCTGTCTGAACAAAAACTAATGGGGATCTTAGATATACAGCAATTTAGAGCCTTGGCTGTCAAGTGAAATTCAAATACCTGTCCCAGGACACCACATGGATAGTGTGAAGTGAACTATAATATTCAACAGGAGCAGACAGTGCACATCACTTTACACTGGATGATAAAAAAATACCAACTAGTTTTGAACATTTCCCTGGACATGTGCAGAATGAAGGTTCCAAAGATCTAAGATAAACTCTTAACTACTTGATTAGCATAATCCCCATGGCCAGAAATAATTTCTTTTTCATGATGGTTCTTTATGTCTCTGTAAAATTATCTTTTAATATCTAAATTGGCATGTCTTGCAATCATGCTAGAAAGATTATGGCAATATAATATGCAGTGGGCTCTTTGCCTCCTCAAGGCCCTTGGGTAAATATTTTAGTGTTCCATGTGGATAGCACTTTCATTACATAGTGTTGACTAGAGTAGTTCATATTTTGTCTGCAGTGAGCCAGGCAATAGAAAACAAGTTGGAAACTGTTACTTCATGGCAGAAGCTTTAAAAATGCAAGTCTTACATAGCATGAGTTTTCTAATGTGACACCTGGCATCACTGACTGGAAATTTTACACAGAGCAGCCTATATAAAGCACCCTCCAAAGTGTCCCTGAAGTATTCATTTCCAGAGTAATGAAACAGCAGTAGTGATCGAACATCAGCTGTAATCAATGAAATGCTTAGACTCTGATATTTAGCATGTAAGGAAGCAAGTGAATGCCCATTGCATAATTTAAACCAACAGATGCTCTCAGAATGAATAAATGAAAGGCTGGGGGCAATTTTCTTCTCTTGACCAAAGAATATAGATCCATGATTTTCATTCACGCCTACATGGTTGTAGATCTATCTCAGAATCTTGAAAGAAAAGAGATTAAGGGGAGGAGGGAAGATGCACGTGTAGTTTGAAAAATCTCCTCCATTCTGGGTTCTGATACATCCTCTGGCTTCCCACTTATGTGAAAGTCATTGATATAAAATATGTGCATTTTAATACATACAATTATACAAAATATGTATAGGAAGAAAGGATTCTATTTATATGAAAAATATTTCTCTGCATTCTTGTAGCTTCTCTTAGTTTTTAGCCCATTATTAATACTTTCTGACCCATATTTATGTACAAGATTCCTCTTTGAATGCATTCCTTTGTTTGTGAGTTTCAAATTACTTAAGTATAATGGCACGGACACTTATGTTTGACATCCCAATAATGACTCAAGGGCATTGCAAGAACTTGCAAAAACATCTAAGAAGGAGTCAAAGAGTCAATGGTTTTAGTTGTCAGTTTACTGAAGTGCATTTTTATCATCATCTATTGTCTTCAAGTTCCATAATCCATGCATATTAACTCTACTGATTCAAAGTCCTTGTTTAACTAGAATATGTGCCATTTCCTAACAACGATTGATCAGAACATTTATCACATTGTACAATGACATTTAGAAAACTGAACTCGCAAGGGAATTGCACATTTCCTGTTGCCTTGAAATGCAGTCCTCTCATAACCTTGGGGCTAAAACAAGAGAAACACTGGAATTTTGTCACCTGAGTCCCTACTTATAAATCATTTATTTCATAGACAGAGCTGAAATTGAAAACTTCCTTAAAACAATGCCCTGTGGCTCAGTGGCCTATGCTTTGATAATTTCCCTTGGTAAAAGGTAGGCACAGATTCCAAATATTTTCAGAATTGCCATTGACCTGACTCCAAAAGCTCTTACACGATCCCTGGAAGACAGCTGATTAAACTTTTAATTCTGCTATTCCAGCTCCTTTCTATGTACTTTAGAAAATAGTCCCACCAGGTTGATATTCCCAAGGTATATAAATAAATAATCACAATTTCTTTCTGATGAATCACGCACCAAAATATTGAAATCAACATCCATAGACCTTTTATAATAAGGAAAGTTGTAGTTTTGATGCAAGAGAAGCTGAAGGTGTGTATTTTTAAGCACTCAAAACTCAGTTAAGCTGTTTCTCTGCATGTTAGCCAAGCTCAAATTGCTCTACTGACACAGAATGTTCTTTATTATTGCTATCCTCCTCATCACAGCTAATCAACACCAAGGGCCTATTGTGTGCCAGGCACTGTTCCTAGGGCCTCCCCCTAGATTTCTGAGCCTCTACTGTTTCCCATCCCCCAAATCAAGGAGCAGAGATGAAAGAAAGTCACAGGTCACGGCCAAGGCCACATGGTCATGGTAATGACAAGAAAATCCTGCTTCCCACCTCTCCTTTCCCACTCCCCCTAGAATCAGAAATTTGTTAGAGGAAAAAATTCGCAGTGAAATGCCTCTTTGTGCTCGTTTTCAGTATGGTGAGAAAATCTTTTTCCTGGAACTTAGAGACATTTTTCCTATTGAAAAGGAAGTTGTAAATGTTGCTGCAGCTCTTGCCCTGAGTGGGTTCTGGCTGATGGCCTCAGGAGCCGTGGCTCTCTGATGTGTCAGTCTGTCAGTTTCAGCCACTAACTTCTGACCTTGAATCAGACAAATCTTCACAAAGACGACAACAGAGAAATCATGGCAGGCTGGAAGTCACGAGGGAACCGAGCCAGACCTCACTTACCCCTACCAAACCTTGAGGAGTGACAGCGAGCTGCTTTTCATGCTTTCGACACTCGAAGCCCCTCTTCTAGCAGCTCGGGGTCAGGAAACGCATACATTCAGCTGTATTTGGTCTTGAACACGTGCAAGGAAATCATAAAATAAAAACCTCTTGAAAATCCGTGGAATCTTTTCCAGTTACACCTGGTGCAAATATATCCTTTTAAGATGTATGCCCTCTGAGAACTATTTCACTCATGTGTTTATTCATTCGACAAATGTAGAGTGAAGCTCCCCTAACGACCAGGCACCCTGTTAAACCCTGAACGTGCACTGTTGAACAAAGATGCTTCTCTGCCTTTAAAAAGCCCAAAGTTGGGACACCTGGGTGGCTGAGCAGTTAAGCGTCTGTCTTTGGCTCGTGATCCTGGGGTTCTGGGATCGAGTCCCCCATCAGGCTCCCTGTGAGGAGCCTGCTTCTCCCTCTGCCTATGTTTCTGCCTCCGTTTCTCATGAATAGATAAATAAAATCTTAAAAAAAAAAAAAAGCCCAAAGTCTATTTCAGGAAATGCACAAGGAAACAGGCAATTATCTGCTTGACAAGAAAGAACTCTGCTGGCAAACGTGCCTTGTTCAGTGGTCTTCAGTAGCAGCCCACCCATGAGGTAAAGCACACTGCTCACAGGGGTCAGGCTTCCCTGGAGGACAGTGCTTTGCAAGTATAAAGCCCCATACAGATGTGCATCTTGATCATTATTCTTTTTTTTTTTTTTTTTTTTTTTATTTATGATAGCCACACAGAGAGAGAGAGAGGCGGAGACATAGGCAGAAGGGAGAAGCAGGCTCCATGCACCCGGAGCCCGATGTGGGATTCGATCCCACGTCTCCAGGATCGCGCCCTGGGCCAAAGGCAGGCGCTAAACCGCTGCGCCACCCAGGGATCCCTTTGATCATTATTCTTAGGTCACTCCTATTAGCCAAGAAGACAGCCTTAGAGCACTTTATGCATGGTGGGGTTTTTTTCTTTTCTTTCTTTTCTTTTTCTTTTTTTTTTTTTTTTTACATATAATCAATATCTTTTTTAGACAAAAAAAAGTACAGCTAAGATTCTGACCTCCATTATCTTCACATGGCCCTTGCAAGCTGTTTTCATAAGCTGTTTTCTGCAATCAGGAGAAACCTGTATATGCTTGGGTTCTTAACTCCTGTCTTAATCTAGTAGTCTGAGGTCATGTGTATTCCACAGGAAAGAGGCTTCTATGTCTCTTCAAAAAAGAAGGAGTTTTGGAGATTGCCTCACTGAGTTATCCTCAAATAACAGAATCTTCCCTTCCTCCTGGTTTCAAATCAGATAACTACAATTAATAGAGGCTAAAATCTACTTGTCCCAATGACATAAGAATGATGGCGTGGTTACTATTTCCAAAATAGCCTTGCAAGAATGTAAAAGATCTATTAGTAGAGTAAACCGAGTGATGAAATTGCATATGGTTGCATCAGGCCTCTTAAGACATATTACAGTTATTTTTAAAATAGCAGTACTTGGGAGCATACCAGATGTCATTTCTGCTATGACAATGATCCAAAGTATTATGGGTTTGTATCTAACACGATGCGAGAAGCATATCTTTAGATACCTGTGAGTGGCAGGCAGAGTTTCCTATGCTAGTTTCAAAGGCTTGAAGATCTTATTTAAAAAGCCAAAAATTACTCCAGACTTTATGTCCTTCCCCAAGCTGCCACATGAGGGCATTCTTCTCCCAAAATATATGCAAGCAGGTCTTATCCATTGATTTCTACAGAGAAAATATGTGTGAGATTATCTCATAAGGCTCTTTAGCCTGGTAGGGAATGTTTCATTCAAGACAGATTCTAACATGATATTTTGTTTTCTTTACTTGACATTTTCTCTGATTGTGAATTCTATAGGGTGCTAAGCAATGGCTTGGATGACAACGAAAGACTGGATGTATTGTTTAAGTAAAGAGTTTTTGTTTTGCTTGTGCTTTGCAATTCAAGTTCCCTAATAAAGTTGGTGGTTCGTTATGTTCTTCCATAGGGCTTTTTTGAAGAAGAGGAAGGTAAAGAGTACATTTATAAAGAGCCTAAGCTGACGGGCCTCTCAGAGATTTCCCAGAGACTGCTCAAGCTCTATGCAGATAAATTTGGAGCAGACAATGTGAAGATAATCCAGGATTCCAACAAGGTAAAGAAAAATAAGTATCCGTGCAAATGTGAAGAGTTAACTTTTTTTTCAACTATATTTGTTAAAGTTTTCATTTTCTGCTTGACTGTGCAAAGTAAACCACCTCAACTATTTTGGATGTTTTACTTGTTTATTGGCTGGCTGATTAGTGTTTTTGGTTTTTGTTTGTTTTTTGTTTTTGTCAATAACATTATCCATGTTTATTCAAGTAACTTTTAGGTAATCTTAGAAACAATTTACCAAATTCTCTACTTCTGCCCTAGGTTATTTGCATTTGAACAGCAATCTAAGGTTAAAGTGATTGAGCCCAATGGTGGAGTTGGAGGAAACAGCAAAACATATTTATTCAGGCATGGAGGTCTTTTAGTCATGCCAATTTTGAAATCTGCCCTCTGTGACAGTGGCGGACTTGCTGATTACATTGTATTAACCTGTGAACATCCATTTAACCGCCTCCTGGCTCCATGAAGCAAATGCTTACATCCTCAGATTAGATTACTCAGATTCTTCTCATATGCTCTCATTCATTTAGCCAACTTTTATTAAGCACCTACTACATGCCAGGCCCAGAGTTAGAAGCTGGGACACATGGAGTCCCACAGTTCACAGGGGGTTAAGAAGAGAAGGATACATATAGACAGTTCATTAAATAGAGTCCAATGAAGTACCATGGGAGACTTGGCCCAAGCCACACTGAGAAAGCTCAGGGCCCCCTGAACAGCTCACTCTTGGCTGGGCAATGCTTCATGGAGGAAGAATGTCTGATCTGGGAATTGCAGAGTGAGAAGGTGTTTGCTGGAAGCAGAGGGCGTTCTGAGAAGCCCAGCGCAGGTGATGCCAGGGAGGAATGAAGGCAGGGAGCTGTGTTTAGAGTGACAGGTCTTAGAAATACAGGTTGGATAGAAGAGAATGGCAGAGCAAGGGAGCCGGAAAAGCTGGTTTGTGCCCAAGTGTACAGGCCGCTACTGGGCCACAAAAGAAAAGGCCTTTATTCCTCTGTCCTCTTATACATAACTGGTATTTGGAGGGGTCTGGGCCTGAGACTGCTGGGTCTGGGCAGAAGTTCTTACCATGTGCTCCTCGTTCTCCCCCTTAGCTGGGAAGGTACAATTCCCTTCCCCATGAAGGTGGACAGAACTGGAACCACCCTCATAGTGGCTCTCCTAAATAGGATGCATAGACAGAGCTCTAGTGGGATGAGAAAAATGTTGAATGTGGTGTGAGACAACTGGAGTCTTCATTCTACCGCAGTACCGCCTACCAGCTGGTGATCCCTCTTGGAGAAACAGGGGGGTCACTCTGAATCTCCTTTTTTTTTTTTTAATCTGCAAAGTGGTTGCAATTATACTCATGTTACAGTGTAATTTTTAGGCGCATTACAAAGAAGTTCTTGAGCTTCCTCGAATCTCTGGAATTGGATAGGCAGCGCGTGGGTAAACAGATGGAGAAAGCTGGAGGAAGTTTGAAAATTCTTCCAGAGATCATTAGAAAAGAGTCCAAGAATCATCTCCTTCAACCCTGAAAAACAGCAAGAGCCATTCCCTGGCTGTTCTTGGGACCTCCTGCCTGCCTCCGCTGCTGTTTGAGAAGCTTAGTCACCACAGCAGAGTTAGGAAAGAAACTATATAGGATGATTTACTGCAGATAAGAGAAGGAACTGGAGTAACTGAAAATGAAAACATTTGCAATCATGAGATCAGTGAATCAGTGAATCCACTCAACAGGCCAAGAACCTCCTTCCACATTATAAGCCCAGAGCCCATGGGCCTAGTCTAGTTACATGGCTAAATTGTAGGTGGACAAAGAGATATATTTCTACTCTTAAGAAGCTTGTATTTTAGACAAGCGGGGACATTCATTGCAGAAGAGAAAGAAAATCAAAGATGAAACGATATGCCATAGCCAGGTACTTAGGTTTGGGAAAACCTCAGCTACTTGGAGGGCTGGCTCCATCCGGTCCACCATCTGGCTGCTCGACCACGGGCCATCCACTTACTTGTCCTGTGGTTTCAGTTCACCCAGCTCTGAAATGATAGGATGGCCTATTTATCCCCAAGGGGTCAGGGTTGGGCCCCTCGGGATGCCGGTTGGTGGAATGCAGAGCTTCCCGCTTGCTCTCAGGAGCACCTGTAGCTCACCACGCCTTCCTGGACCATAATGTGTTAATGCAGGTAAACCCCAAGGATCTGGACCCCAAATATGCCTACATCCAGGTGACCTATGTCACACCGTTCTTTGAGGAAAAGGAAATAGAGGACCGGAAGACAGATTTCGAAATGCACCACAACATTAACCGCTTCGTGTTTGAGACGCCCTTTACGCTGTCGGGCAAGAAGCACGGCGGGGTGGAGGAGCAGTGCAAGCGGCGCACCGTCCTGACCAGTAAGTGCCGGGCCTGCCGCTGGCTGCCATGCAGACCCCTCTATTTGGGGGGCTCCATGGATCTCGAGGCATTTCAGGCCTGCAGACAAGTACCTGGTACCTGCTAAACTAGAAATGTTTGGGGGGTGCAATTTCCCCTCCCTCGGGAAATCAACCAGAAGAGGCATTGTCCAGAGTTACTTTATGCACCTGGTCCCCCTAAGCATTAAGGCCGTAAAGATCATGGTGGTGTCAGTGCCCTGGGAAAGGCACTCCCAACCTTCCCCTGCTCTCTCCCTGAGCCTGTCCCCAGGTACTTCGGGGTTAGCAGTTCGCAGAATTGTGTGCTTGGGGGCCAGATTTTACACCACTCTGGAATTCAGACTCCTCATCTATAAACTAAATGCAGCGAATGACCCCCCTACATCCCTTCTTGTACCATCTAGATCTATTCTATGAGCTAGTCATCTTTTCAGTTATTCAACACACATTCGATGAGTGCCTGCTAGGTGCTGAGCACTCTTCTGGGAACTTAAATAAAAGGACCACAATTGTGGCTCTCAAGGTGTTCATGCTCTGGTAGGAAAAAGCCAAGTAAAGCCAGAAATCCAGGTGGGCATAGCAGGAGAAAGAAAGTGGGAATGCACAGGACAGGGGCCCCTAAGGCAGATCAAGGAGAAAGAGGAGCAAGGGTATTCTGGACGAATCTTGAGAGATGAGTAGTCCTGGATTTCTCGAAAGATGCATGAATCACAGAGACCCGGATTATAGGAAACATTCATCTTTGGTAAACTTTTCCAGAACTTTTATCATTAAAAAAAAACAATTAGAACAAAACTATTATAATATATGCTATTTTGAGTATATATTGAAGCATTCTTTAGTGTGGTTTAGTATAGTCTTTATTTGAATTTTAAGTTGTGGGGCAACTATCATCTTTTCAGTGTTCAGAGACTCGAAAGACCTTAATCCAGCCCACAAAATGAGGACTTGTTGGCTAGCCAAGCGTGCAAGAGCAAGCCAGGCAATAGTAGCTGGGCCAAAAGCTAAGAGATATGAGACACCAGAGGAAAAATAACCCACATTTACAGAAATCGTGCAGGTGGAAGATGCTGTGTGCAAAAAAAATGATACACGATCGTCTGGACCTTCGGGGGTACCCTGGACTCTTCACTAACCCTTAATTTTTATCTCTCTTGCATTGCTTCTGTGCAGCAAGTCACCTGTTCCCCTACGTGAAGAAGAGAATACAAGTCATAAGCCAATCGAGCACAGAACTGAATCCTATTGAAGTGGCGATTGATGAGATGTCCAAGAAAGTGTCTGAGCTTAATCAGCTTTGCACAATGGAGGAAGTGGACATGATCAGACTGCAGCTCAAAGTCCAAGGAAGTGTCAGCGTGAAGGTAGGCATTGTCCTGAGCAGCGACGCACAGGGCCAGTGGAACCTGATATACAACACCCTAGAAATTTTTTACAAAAGGTAGAAGAGACAATTTTCGGTTTGTGATACCATCCAGAAACTTCATCTGAGACTTTAAAAATTTTGTTTCATTGTAAAAACATCGATGATGCCAAACACGAGGAAATAAACCTTTTTTAATTTTAGCCAAAGTAAAATTTCTTCTTCCTCAATCCTCCTCTCCCATCTTCTCTGGATAAGCTACGTTTTGTATTCTAAAATCTAACAAATGAAGTGACTAATGGTTAATAAACGTGGCCCTCTCATAAATATCTGCCAGTGAGAGCCTTATGAAAGTGTTCAAAACAATTTTTTTAATGTTTATTAATTCATAAGATGTGTGCTGGTATTTATTTGACTGTCAGAGGCCTGAGAGGAAGCAGATGGCCTGTTCACAGTGGGTAATTAAAGAAAATATAACAAACAGACTATTTCTAAAAGTATAAGCAGTATTTAGGAAAACCAACAAGACGGTCTCAGGAGCTTGCAATACTGAGGGGGCTGTTAGCCCCTAGATCTGAAGAGTGAGGGGAGAGAAGAGTGAATGGAAGCAGAGAGAAAGCTGGGACAGCAAGCAGGTGAGACAGACAGCCATGCAGCTGCTAGACAGAGGATTCTCAAGGAGGAAACCCCAGGGCCAGAACAACCCCCTGACCAGCTAGGATTGGGGAAAGCCGGGTGAGGCACTCACCTTGGGTACAAAATTTAAGTGGGCATCAAAAAACTCAGCACCCAGGGCACCCGGGTGGCTCAGCAGTTGAGCATCTGCCTTCGGCTCAGGGCATGATCTTGGGGTCCTGGGATCAAGTCCCACGCCAGGCTCCCTGTGAGGAGCCTGCTTCTCCTTCTTCCTATGTCTGTGCCTCTCTCTCTGTGTCTCTCATGAATAAATAATTAAAAATCTTAAAAAAAAAAAAGCTTAGCACGCAAGATAAAATAATATTAATGCAGTATTTTTTTAAAATACAAAATAATGCCAAAAGTTTATAATGAACCAAGTGTTAACATTTTAAGTAAAGGCAGGCCAGTAACCATGCCAGGTGGGACTACACCGGAGCCCAAGGCAAAAGGAAAAATCAGTCTTGCTGATCCTGATATTGACCCGCTCACCTCTTCCCTGACTACCTCTCATCTGTGTCCCCCATGGCCGACTCAAAATAGTAATAATAATAAATCTTTTAAAGCCAGAAGGCCAAAGAAACATTGCTATTCTCCAAATGGGCCAGCTTCCCTCAGCACATAGCTGTGTTGAGGAACGTGGACATTGGATCTGGAGAAGCAAAGGAGAGTATCCGTAATGTTTGCTCATTCTACATGCTGGCAGTCCCTGGCAGGGCATCTGAAGACAGCTCAAGTACAGTACTTGCTTCCTTCTTCTGTGACCCTATGCCTTCCAAGCCCCACAGTCACAGTAGATGAGAAATACTAAAGACCGTAGACTCCTCCACGAGTGTGAGCCTACTCCCGTGTGTCGGAGCGTGAATAGGACCTGGCATTGTGCATTCATTCAGCAAATCTGATAAATGCTTCCTCCGACCACAGTCTGGGCCGGACTGTCAAGGAATACAGTCAAACAGCCTTTCCCAGGGTGGCGCGTGTATCACCACTGCCACCCCTGAATGTCTGTTATTAATAGTTAAGTGTCTACTTTAATCTGAATAGACAAAAAAAAATAAGCAGCACGTCAAACATTTGATTCCATGGATGTTAAAATTAAATTTATTTCAGTAAATGAAAATGAGCCTAGTTTCCAAAGATATTAAGAATGTAACGTTGCAAGCCGAGTGCAGATGAAAATGTGAAACAATGGGCAAGTGACAGTTTGAAAAGGGGTGGCCGTGAAGTGCAGCACTCAGATGCCTCCTTCAGGAGCTTACTGACCACTGAGTTGAGGGACAGCAGATAAAGACAGGCTCTGTGAGAGGATTTGGGTGCTGAGTGATTGGTGCTACTCCTTCAGCTCTGGAGAAGGCACCATCCAAGGAGGAAATGGGATCGCCCTCAACCAATTCTCTTCTCCCCATTAGGTTAATGCTGGGCCAATGGCCTATGCGCGAGCTTTTCTTGAAGAGACCAATGCAAAGAGATACCCTGACAACCAAGTAAAACTTTTGAAGGAAATCTTCAGGTAAGTTTTTCTTTGTTGGAATGTTCTAGAGCTCCCTTGGGCAGGAGCCACCTGACCAAACCTCTTGCAGGTGGCAGTCTCTCAGCAGCCTGACCTTGAGCAGCCAGTTTCTAGGGCTAGCTGATAATTTGCTTCTTGCTGTCTCTGAAGGCAATTTGCAGATGCGTGTGGGCAGGCCCTTGACGTGAATGAGCGGCTCATCAAGGAGGATCAGCTGGAGTACCAGGAAGAGCTGCGGTCGCATTATAAGGACATGCTCAGCGAACTCTCCACAATCATGAATGAGCAGGTAAGACTTGGTTTGAGGCGGCCCAAGCTGCCAGTTCCTAGAAACTGGCCATTATATTCCCAGTGCCAAAAGGACTGTAAATGTCTCTTTTACATGAACACCACGGCACTGAGTTGCTCACTCCTCCATGCACAACGCCCCTTGCCTCTCAAAGCGGAGAGCAGGTTGGGGGAAAACCTATAGGGGAAAAAAAAAACAGAAAAGGTGAGAACCCAGGTAATTTCCAAAGTTTTCAGATATGTTCATCCAAACCATATGAGCTGTTGGCTTTTGAGAATAGATGGAACCCATTAGACAAAGAATATTGGGTGACATTCCACTAGGTTTGCTGCTGCACCTGTCACCCCTGATTTAGGACCTCACAACTCCTCCCTGGCTGTGGGGTAGAGTTCCACAGTCCTGACACCAGGAGTCTCTGTACTAAGAAGAACGCCAGGTCTAGGGTGGTGACTTTTTAAGGTGGAGACTGCATCTACAGAGCCTGGAAATTCCTGATGACGTGCAGAATTGGGTAAAACTTAATCCTCTACCCCACCAGCACGTCATCCATGCATCCAGCATGTTCCATAAGGCTGTGCACAAAATCAGGATATTCGTTAATCACAGTACTTTTTGAGATACAGAGAATCAAGAGGTCGAAAGTCAAGTGCTACTCTTTGGCTTCTCAGCATCCATCAACCCTCACACTCGACCTGGACATCTTCTTATTCATGGTCTCCTCCAGGAGTTAGATGTGCCCTTTACAGGATAATTGACAGGAAAATTTGAATAATCTCCTAACAGTGCCCCATGCATAGTAGCCACTCAATAAAAATTAGCTCTCCTTCATTTCTTTAAATGGTTTAGCGCTAGCAACACAATTCACAAAGCATGAAATGTAACGCATGAATATTTTCTTCTAAGTGCATTTCTCATATGTTTCTTTTTTTCTTCTTTTCCATCTCCTTTTACCCACATTTTAAACTCTCCAAAGTAGCTAGGGAAAGAAACTGGTTAATTGACTTATGTTGGAGATCATTAATCTCCCTGGATAGAATTCCTCAATGAGGGATTATTATTAGTGATTTGAGACTATTAAAGGTTGATGGAAATTAAAAACTCAAGAGAGGTGCCTTGATTGCATGGGGTAATCATAAATCTGAGGGTGAAACAAAAAGAACAAGCAGTGGATCTTAAAGCTGGAAAAGGTAGTGAAGAAATGCTTGTTTCCAACTATAAATTGCATTCCAACTATAAGTTGCATCCAACTATCAATTGCAATTGAATTGCCTTGAAACTTTGGGCAAAAAATGCTTTTCTCTTTTTTTCCTGGCAGCTGTGTCGCGGTCCGTGTCTGTACAGCTTCTGTTCCTCTGTGTCTAGTATTTCCCTCAGTACTATAAGCAAAAGTGGTATGTTTTTCTTTCCTTATGTCTACACTGTCCTTTGTGGCCTTCTGGTCTTCCTTGCTCTTCCTAATTGTTCACATCCCCCCAGACACCTTCATAATGGCTAGTGTTCTCTGAGTGTTTGTATAACTAGAACAACTTTATTTTCATTTCAAGATAAGTTGATATGGGGCACCTGGGTGGCTCAGTGGTTGAGCATTTCCCCATAGGGAGTCTGCTTCTCCCTCTGCCTATGTCTCTGCCTCTTTCTGTGTCTCTCATGAATAAATAAATAAAATCTTTTTAAAAAATAAGTCAATATAAAAAAAAGCTTACCAATTAAAGTTAAAAGCTTAGCTTTTACTTTTTTTTAAGTAGGCTCCATGCCCAACATGGAACTTGAACTCACAGTCTTGTGATTGAGAGTTGCATGCTCTACTGACTGAGCCAAACAGATGCCCCAGCAACTTAGCTTTTAAAAAGAACATTCATACTCTACCAATTTGTAAAATATATTTGAGTTTAATTGTATTCAAAACAAGGATTCAGTATACCTCAAATTGCAACAACAAAACAAAGATAAGCAGCTGATTAAGAGGAGAGAAAAATAATTTTTTTCCAGGAAACCTTACTCAAAGAAACAAAGTTTGACTTTGTGCTTCCTGAAAACTGATGCAAAGAAAAGAAATGGATGGATTGCACAGATCTTATTATTCGGTAAAAGAAACAGATCTGTTGGCAGGAAAGATAAATTTTCTCTTGGTCCTGGGGATTTCTCATATTGTTATTTATGTATGGTAAATGACTACAACATACATGATACCGTCAAAAAAAGTTTTCCTTAAAAATGACTTACTCTATTATATAGGCATTCTACATTTCCACCTAGATTAAAATGAAGACAAAGTATTAACTTCTAGCTCTGTAAAAGAGATCCCAGAGGAGAAACTAGTTAATAATCATCAATCATAAGTGTAAAGCGTCCTTAGCAAAACTCTAAGTTATCTAGAGCAAAATTGGCCAATTTCATGACAACCATTGATAAGTGTTATTTGTCGGTTGTAAGGAATAATTTTCTGAAATCAGAAACAGCTAGCCAATGGTTAAGATATGCAAAGTCCTTAGTATTTTTTTAATGGGTATTTATTCCAGCTCAGATTTACAACAACAAAAAATTGTTTGCTTCTTTTCTCAATTTTTTTTTTTAATGAAAAGGCATCTGGTCATAATGATTGGGTTCAAACTCTAGTTGAGAGGAGAGCAGTAGAATTTTAGCATAATCTTATAACGCATGAACAAGCCATAATCTGTAATGCATGAATACATTCACATACCTTTATACTCATGACATGTTCTGGAAAAAGTTACATACGTAGTTACAGTGCGGAGACAAATTCTACCACTGAGCTTTTAAAAATACAAATAGTGTTAGAATCTACAGACATAGAAATAAAAAAGAAAAAAAACCAGAAATACAATTAATTATGCAATTCAGTCTGAAAGTGTCCAGAAAAGTCTTAGCTGACAGGATATCCTGAAACCACCTACTTAGTGAAAGAAAATTCTGTATAAGGAAAGAGAAGCAATAGAATCAAGTGGATGCTAGTGTATAAAATTGAGATGTTGAGATGAAATACTTTGGGTCGCTAAAGTGACAGGTGGACAAGAACTATCTTTATAGGCAGCCAGAATGCCACACTATTTTATAAGTAGCCAAAAAACCTAAAAGCCTCCTTTGTTGGAGGCCAAAGTGATACGTGTAAGTGGATGAAACATTAATATAAGATGCTCCTTTGGAGTCTCTTTCAGCACTGAGGATGATAGCATGGTGAATTCAATGGCAGTAATGAATCTCAAGTATAAAATACAGAGAAGGGAACAGATCCACTCTGCTATGGTGCCAAGCAGGCAAGATGCAAAGACATATTGCTCTGAGAGTTTCAGATACTCTATGGACACATTATTAACTGATTTATTTAAGCAGAACTTGTGGCATTGATCCTAAGGAGAATTTATTGGCAGTATAGGATACGAGATGCTTGGTGCTCTGTGCAGACAGAAGTGTTAATCTGTCTTGGAAGAGGGTTAAAGCTAAACCATAACAATATGTGAAGTAAGTGGGAAAAGCTCCGTAACTAGAAATTTGGAATATTTGTGAAGTCTCTTCTTTACCAGGCAGTCCATTTTAGAAGTGCCTGGGGTTTCTCCTGTTGTTATCATATTTACATATCATTATTTGCACAGATCTGACAGGAAGGTATTATTTACTCACATTAATATTATTTTCAAAGCAAAATCAGGTCCAGGTGTATTTCTTTATTATATATCCATTCAACGCAAGCATTCATTTAAGTGAGCTTTCAGATGTTTCCCTTTGTTGGCATTTTGACAGTATAAATCGTAAAAACCTTCAGAATAACATAAAATTTTGGAATTTGCCAGAAAATTCCAACACCTTATGATTGGGTACAATCGTAAAGTCATTATAAATAGACTTATATCTGATAGTTGAAGAGTATTGGGAAGCTATCTTAAATCTTGCCAAAATGCTTAATGACATGGGCTTGGAAAAAAAAATTCCAGAACTGCTCTGATAAGCTCATTTTCAAAAACTCGCAGTGTCCTTTTGGGGAAGAAAAAAAGCACTGTTCTGGGTTTTAATTTTGCGCTTGGCAATATTAACATGAATCTCTCTATTTTAATTGTTTTTTGTCGTGTTGTGTTTTGTCCTGTCAAGATTATGTGCAGGGACGACCCATCAAAGCGCGGAGCGGAGCGAACCTGCCCCCCAGTAGTTAGCAGGGCGCCTCCAGCTCTGCCCACGGTCTCTATCTCACCTAGTGACGAGGTTTGAGGGGAGGTCTGCTACATCAGATGCACCTCAAAGGGAACCTTCTGAATTTTGCAGCTCGTCTTGGGGAAGAGAAAGATTTAATTTATTTGAAATTTTTATAGTGTTAATAATTTTTTTTTACCTCGCTAGCTTGAGAATTTTGCCAGCCTCCGGTATTGCACATTTCTTATGAGTTTTTTTTCTTGAGCAGCGTTGATCAAGCCAAGCTGAATATTTGCCATGAAATTCCAATGAATGTGTAGCTCAAAAGCAAACCCTAAGTTTGCTGTCAGTTACAATATGTTCAATACCAAGTCCTAGTACACATATTTTAAAGGTCAAAGTGAATGTTTTTGTAACATTTAAGCATATTTCAAATGTAAATAGAAGATTGTAAAATATATGGTTTTTACCAAATTTAAAAGAACCTTTTTAGTTAATACTTATGGCAGTGCTAAAATTATATGAATAACATTTCAGATACCATTATATTAAAATATTTGTGTATGTGTACAAAAATGTTGATAAATACTAATCTTTAAAGTTTGTGGAGTTCCTTTATTTGTAATATATGTGCTCTTAAAAGCAATGGGATGTGAAATTATGTAAGTATTTTGTTGTTAATAGAAATAAAAAATACAATTACTTTGCATTTGGTTCCCTCTTGAAGAATGGGTGAGTTGCTACTTAAAAGTGGTTCATCAGACTGGAAGTCTGTCGAATGCAATCCTACACTCACTACTTATGGTGCCTCTTCAAAAAGTCAGGAAAAGGACTCAACCCTCAGCTGGGCAGGTCCTCCAAAGATCAACTAGACGGGCCAGAGCTTTCCAAATTGACATTGCTAGAATGATTGGGGAAGACAGAATGAATCAGAATCTTGAGAGTTGTGGTATTTCATAGGGCTCTTCACACATATTCCATCTCCATACTCTATAAACTTGGGGTAGGATTGCATGTTCCTGCCTCTTTTGAATTTAGAAGTGACCATGTCACTTGCCTTTGAAATGTGAGCAGAAGTGACGTGTCATTTTCAGGCAGATACTTAAAAGCCAGTGAGTGGCTCTGCTCAATCCTGTTTCTGAAGCAGTCACATAGAAATGAAGCCTCCATCAGCTTGAGTCCCCAAGTGACCACAGTGAGCACACACACACACACACACACACACCATTCCCCACTAACCTTGTCAAACGTTGAGTGAGTAAGAGGTACATTCGATTACATGAATATCCCAGGATTCAGGGATTGTTTATTACTACAGCATTATGAGCTCATCCTAGCTGAATTGTGACTGGTGTTGAGGCATGTTTGGGAACTGCTAACACATTCCACCTCTCTACCCCTACCACCTCCTACCCCAGCCAACATGGGCAGCAGTGCAGCTGAACTGAGCTGCCTCCGGTAGAAGAAGGCGAGCTTGGAAATACCATGTTATATTCACCCTCAGCAGCCATTCCAAAGGTCCAGCCTCCCATTGGAGACTGGCTGAGTTCATTTTCCCCTTCAAAAGTCCATTGGCCAGTGTCCACAGAAGGCCACAAAGAAGGTAGAGCTTAGGAAACATATTTTAAGTCCTGTGAACACAGAAGTGATAAAATAATATTTTAGAGGTAAACTGATCACTCAAGATTCATATAACTGCTCTTTTCTCAAATAGAGCCTACTGTTTTATTTTTTAAAAAGCCCTGTGATGAGCTGACCTCTGATTCAAAGTATCACTCCCAGCTTCATTCTGACTCCAGCACTCTTGGGTATCCATCTGACTGGGTTAGAATCTTGGTCCTCTTGTCTAATTTCCTCATCATGACTGTCCCAGGAACCCAGGAAGACTCTGCCCCTGCTATGGTTCCCACCCAGTTTCCACCCTTATGCCCAAATCCTTAAGCCCATCCCAACCAATCCATCTCCTAAACCCAAGGACACTGTCAGCAATGGGTTGCCTGTCCAATTCTGAAAATAAAATTTCCAAGGAAGTAACAAAAAATAATGGATCTTTGGGGCAGTTGGGTGGCTCAGTCCATTAAGTGACCAACTCTTGATTATCTGCTCAGGTCATGATCTCCAGGTCCTGGGATCCAACCTCCCATCAGGCTCTGAACTTAGCAGGGAGTCTGCTTAAGTATCCACTCCCTCTCCATCTGCCCCTCCCCTCACACTTGTGTGCTCATGTGTGCTCTCTTTCTCTAGAATAAATAAATAAATCTTTAAAAAAATATTTTTACTCTTGTTAAATGCCAAATATTCTAGTTTTTGCATCACAAGTAGCAATAAGTTCAATGGCTTCACTATGGTTTGCCCCCTCAAAGTGATTTCTAGAGCAAGTAGTTGAAGAATTCATTTATCTGAGAGAGAGCTCGAGAAGGAAAAAGAGAAGCAGACTCCCCATTGAGCAGAAAGCCCAATACAAGGCTTGATCCCAGGACCCCAAGGTTATGACCTACTCAATGGCAGACACTCAACCAAGTGGGCCACCCAAACACCCCATAGAGCGAGTAGTTTAAACACAACTGCTCTAAAGACAATGAACTGAAACCACTCTGCCTTAACAGCCTCAAAACTCCCCCCGCACAATCCCAGAGCCTTGTATCCCTTCCTTCTTTAGACCAGATGGATTAACCGGCTTCTCAAAGACTGAAGCCAACACATAAATGATTTATCTGTGACACACAGCATCTTCAGGTTTTTTTTTTCAATTTGATATCAACACTTCAGTATTCAGAGACATAAAATTCCAGCTTCTTGGTATCTGTTAAAAAAAATCAGGTTCTCTGGTAATGCTGGATTCACAATCCCACATGACAACAATCAGTTAACACTGAGGCACTGCTGTCCTCTTACATGTGCTCTCCAGCTTGCCAGAGTTGGCACCAGGCCCTAACTGACTTATGCCAGATCAGTCCTCTTATTTATATCTCCTGCCTAGACCTGGGTATGTGCAGACCCCTGTTCAGACAAGCTTTTCGTATGCAAGCATAGTGATCACTAGATGTGGACAGCAGATCATCTGCTTCAGAATGGGGCAGGACACAAGTTAAAATGCATATTTCTGAGTTCTATCAAACCTTCTGAAATAGAAATCCCTAGAAGCCATACCCAGCTCCATGTGATTCTTAGGTACACCAGGGTATAAAAACTCCACTGAGTCTTCTAATTACCCCTAAAAATTTACTTTGCAGAAGATGATTCCTTATAAACTAGTGACCTGATTTTGAGTTGCCAGACATTGAATTCTGATTTTATTTTGTTTTTATATAACTTTTCTCAAAATAATCTATAGCATTTTACCCAAATTAATAACTCCTCAAAATAAGCTCAGTAAAGAAAAAAATGATAGTAAATTTCACAGTTCTACAAATGGAAAGAATAAAAATAAGACAAGTGGCATCATTTTCATTATTTACCCTGGAAAGTATCCAACACAGAATATGTGGAGCTAGTGCTTGGGCTCAGTCCTGGCTCTGTCCACCATCCATTCATCATCCCACTCAGTAGCTACCTCTTTTTTCACTCTCATTTTAAAATGCAAAATGCCCAGCCTGTAAAAAAAATTAATGTGTCCCTGCAATTTGGGTAAAAATTACCTGACAAATAAGTGCCCATTATCCAAACACACACAGTATGTCCCTATTTTAACTGTGTTCTCATTCACTTAGAAACCAATATAAATGGGTCAATTAGCCTGTTTCCTTCAGAATGACATATCGTTTTCTGAAAAATGGGGAACACGTTATAGGGAGGTATCAGCTTTCAGAACCCTGAATGTTGTTCTGCAAGATCTTACTGTATTTGCAGATTGATTTCTCATCTTATAGGATAGCCGAACTCCAGACAGATAAAAATCAGTACTCTTATGACCCATTTATAACCAGTTAGGAAATGAAACAAATTTGAAAGCCAAAGTGACAAATGATCCCAAATCACACTTTAAATTACAAGTGGTCCCTATGTCTTCCACTCCCACATTTGTATCAGTGAAAAATTATGTATATTTAAAAATAGGTATTATATGCTGAAATGTGATATTTTGTTCAGACAATGATGAAGTACAGGCGTGACAAATGTTGAAGATTCTCTGCAGGAAGACCCTTGTCCTCCTCCGAGTTTCTTATCCTGCTCGTTTGCCTACGTGTACCCTTTCTTAGATCCACGATGTTCTGCTCACTTAGGAGGGGAAAAAAAACCACCTTATACTTCCTTCTAACAGAAAGATCCCTTTCCCTTTTCTCCAACCACACAAATCCAGCCCACAGATATTAGGACCAGCTGGATTCACACCTGTGGTGGATGCTATGATACTATACCAGCTCGATCCTTTTTTTTTTTTAAGATTTTATTTATTTATTCATGAGAGAGACACACACACACAGAGAGGCACAGACACAGGCAGAGGGAGAAACCGTCTCCATGCAGGGAGTCTGATGTGGGACTCGATCCCGGGTTTCCAGGATCACACCTGGAGCTGAAGGCAGCGCTAAACTGCTGAGCCACCTGGGCTGCCCAGCTCGATCCTTTAAAACCAAGTCTCACCCATTCTGCCCGCTGCTGATACTCTTAGCTGATACTCAGCTAAAGGGTCTCAAATGAGTCCCTCTGGCCCACGGTCACATCATCACCCATCACCCAGAAGAAGCTCACACTCACAGATTGGTTGACAGTGGAAACTGCAAAGGCCTGGCTTTCTTGCCCCTATTTAAGACAGCTCTGAAAGGCCATCTTGGCTCCCTGGCTCTTAAATGAGAGGCCATTTACAACTACATCACAGTTAAGCAACTCCCCCTGCCCACTCATCCTCTGAAGAGGATTCCCAAAAGACATTGTTTCCCAATATGTTTCCTACATGTACACCTCCACATAGAATGTTTCTTTGGGAATGGATCAAGTCAACAGTTCTCCAGAAGTTTTGCTTATGACTTACTCACCTGGATTTCTCATCCTCTGCCCTTCATTGGCTATATTGCCTTTAATCTCCCACTTTCCTTTTCTTAATTATGTTGTCAGTTATCATTTCATGCATCTGTGTGTTCTTTCCAACCATGTCATGCCTTCCCTGAAGGCATATTGTGTCTCAATCCTCTTTGTGGTCTTGGCAGTTCAAACTACTGACCTGTGTTTCAGAGTTCCAGAGCTGCATTCTCAGGGCAGCCCGGGTGGCTCGGCAGTTTGGTGCCTGCCTTCGGCCCGGGGCGTGATCCTGGAGACCCAGGATCAAGTCCCACTTCGGGCTCCCTGCATAGAGCCTGCTTCTTCCTCTGCCTGTGTCTCTGCCTCTCTCTCTCTCTCTCTCTCTCTGTGTGTGTGTGTGTCTCTCATGAATAATTAAATAAAATCTTTAAAAAAAATTTTAATAAATAAATAATAACTCAGATCCAGCTGAAACAGTACATGAGTTACAAAGAACCATACCTGATAATTATCTGAAGTCTCAACTAGGTATGTCTCTGAGCTAATCACTTAAACTCTCTAAGAGAGAGACATGATCACCGCTGAACAAATTGTTATGAGAATTAAATGATAAAACAGATATGTGGATACTTTGTTGAGTGTTGTACATGTATGTTGTATATTAGTTGCTAGTTAAAAATTTTCAATTATCAATCCTACCAATGCATTCTATCTTCCCACACCATCCCAACGCAATCAGTATCTGATTCTCCTGATTCTCATACAACATTCAAGGTCTGATGGCTACTGAGAGAGCCACATGTGGATAATGCCAAGGAAGAAGCTTGAAGACATGAGAATGTTTATGGGAGGGGATACAGAATTTTTTAAGAAGGTGAAAAGGACTTTAAAACATCATAAGAGTTGACATTTGAGAGTCCCCTTCGCATGTCCTTTGAAGCTCCATCCTGATTATGTCCTGGGAATAATGACCATAACCCATGGTCTACTTAGAGAACACAGTCCCATCCTGGCCAGGAGCACATTTGCCCAAGATGGAACATAAATGTTGATTTACCTATGGGTACAGAAGAGGAGCTGCTATGAATAGGGGGCAGACAAGCAGATAAACAAGTTTGGGCTCAGAACCTGGGTGAGTAGGTGTTGTGAGTGAATTACATAGATGAAAAGACACCAACCAAAGAAAGAAATTCCCAATAAAGCTCTAAACTCCTTTACCTTCCCCTTACCCACTGATATTCCTGTAGGGAGTGCATGTGCTTGGGAATGGGAGGAAGGGAAGAATAATTTGATGGAATTATCATAAATCACAATTCTCAAGAGAAATACTACAGTGAGCACATAAAGTTGATCTTACAGGAATAAGGAGTGAAAGATAAATCAAAACATACCCAAATGGGGTTCACGAAGGTCACTTGGAGAAAGTAATGGTGATTAAGCCTGAGTAATTGAGCAAAGGTTTACAAAGAATAGCTTTAAATAACACTGATGTCAAGGATTCTCCAGGGGAGTCTGCTTGCAATTTTCTTACATCATTAATATTAATATCCAACTATAAAGTTATTGTTTCTTGGATATATTCCTAATGTATAAAGGACATTTGCTTTGAAGCTGATGACTTTGTATTCCATCAAAAGCAATACAACTATAACTACTAAATCTAGTTTTTAAGTTATAAATAAGATAGTGAGTGGTATTTGCAGGATATTTTATTGAACAGAATGGCCCACGGATCGAGCAAAGCTGTTCCATAATACTCGCCTGGAGGTTAGTAAACCCCTTTGTATTTCTAAAGGACTTGCCATCTGCAATGTTATTTTTCCCTCTGAATGAGCAATTTTAAAACAAAATAATAGTAAATTTCTACAAATCAATTTAAATCATTTTTAACGGAAGTTTCACTTTTTACAAAAGTCAAGTAAACTAGAAATCTAGTCAGAAAGGCCCTGGAGTGTTCTTTGAAAATATTTCCTAACAGTGACCCAAGGCCATGGCAAGGCCTTTTACCACCTCAGCTCAAAAATATTCCTCTGGATCCAGAGAGTCAAATGGCCCATCACATTCCATGGAGTGGTTTTCAAAGTTCAGATTCTCCTGAACAGCTGAGCGAAACAGACATTGACTCTCTTAGGTTTATTGAATTAGTTATTCCTAAACTAGAGGATATGGGAAGTGTGTGACCCCCCCATTCTGCCTTTCACACTTAGAAAAGCTGAAAATAGGATTCCTTTCTAGAAAGAAACTGTTCCCATTAGGATTTTAAGCTCAAGAGTTGCAAATGATGGTGCAAAATGATCTTTATTCTACCTTTAAAAGATCCTGGTTCAGATACCAGATATTTATAGTTACTACGAGGCAAAATAGAGAAAAAAAAAAACAGTAACAGGCTTATGAAACCAGTATTCACTGCCTCCTATAGCGTAATTTGCATGTGTAACTGTGCAAACAGAGTCAGTGACTGTTAAAAGAAGTGGAGCTTCTTTCCCTGTCTTTCTTTCCTATCTTACTGTTGTCCTGCTTGCAATGAGTCAGAGCCCCAAGAGGGGATGGGTAGGTGCCACTCCCCAGAAATGGGGATTTCCTAACATCATACATTTGGCAAGAAGGAAATGAGATGTTTAAAAAATTCATGAAACGCAAATGAGTCTAGCCCAGCAAAGTAAGCCAACACTTCCCTGACTCCCAGGCAGATCACTGGCCCCCGGGAGTCTGAGGTTTTCCATTTGCAAAAGCTCCCATTTGATGAAGCATCTGTTTGTTGCTGGGGGATATCATGGCAACATTATTTTATATCTCTAAAAATAACTTCCATTTGCCATTATTCATTAAATTAGAAGTACATCATTAAAAGTTAGGTTTTCAAATCAAGCTCTCCGTAACATAACAAGATGCCTTGGTTTGAAGAATGGGCTTTAATATTTTGGTCACTACTGATTTTTCCAGTTTCATCAAATGGGCAGCTTTTCTAATCCTTTCAAGAGAAACTGAAAAAGAGTGACTTTGGCAAAAATGCAGGGCTCCCAGAGGACTGTGCAGCTGCAATCCGCTCCCTCTCCTGGAGGCCACAGAAATAGTTCATGGTTGGAGTTGCTGAAAATTGCTCCACCCTTTCACCTCAAAAATAGTCTTGAGTGCAGTGAAAACAAAGCTTCACTTTCTAATTCATTTCATCTCTCATCAGAATTAGCAACTTCTTAGATTATGCATTTGTCATATCAGATGATGTGTCCTTTGAGGTCTAAAAGTTAGCATATTCTCTTTTTTTTTATTAAGAAGTACCATTCTCCTTGTCAGAATTCCCCACTTTTATTTTCTGTACTGTGACATCTTAACAATTGAATATGCAATGAAAATCAGACCAGAAAGACTTCCTACCGCAGCCCATTGCCATTGGTCAATGACAAACAGCCTCTCCTGGTCTCACACAGCTAAGATGTTCACAGTTCAAGAGAAATGAAAAGAGAACTCCATAAGAGGAGACCAAAAACAAGTAGTTGAGTTGAAGCATGAAGATAAAGATGGTATCTTGCAAGTTTCTGCAGTCCAGAGTCCTAGGAAAGCCCCTCTTGTAGAGAAGGGTCTCAACACTCGCTGGATGTGTGAGTGAATGAATGAATAAATGAAACAAAAAAGGTATCAAAGTTAGGCTTCCTTGAGCAATTTCATATCGACTAATGACTCTAATTTTCCACTGGATGGGGAAAGTATTAAATCAGAATGTCATAGAGGTTTCAGCCAGGGCCTTGGAGCAGATCTAAAACCCCAGCTCCACCACTAATCTGTGTGATGTTGAGTGAGTATCCTCAGCTTCATCATCTGTAAAATGGTCATGATGAATACACTGACTTCATGGGGTTGTGATGAGGACCAAGTGAAGTAAAGAACAGAAACAATAGCACACAGGCTGGGAACCATAAGCCCTTGATATCTGTGAGCTAGAAATTCTGGAGAGAAAAAGAAAACTTAAAAATCATGTAAGTCTGCATCATTGTTACTAGCATCATGATGCAATTTCTAACAAATGTACTCCCATGAAGATACAGAGTTCTCTTTTGGTCACCTATGGCACTTAACCCCTTAACATTTTGAGGTATGACCAAGTGAAATGTTACAGGGTATTGAAAATTAGCTAAAGACAAATTCCTTTGCAATAAATTCAACTTTAAATCAAATTTCTAGAAAACAACTGTACTAAAATTATTTGACAAATAAACATTTCAATACCCAACTTCAATGCAGTATTTTTTGAAATGCCCATTATTTCAAGGATTGATGAAGATCTATAAACTGCAAGATATCTATCAAATATTTGGTTTATGGTTATGGACTTAAGAACTTTAAGTTGCAAGAAATAGCTTAAGAAAAACAGACATACTGGTTTACCTAACAAAAAATTTCGGTGGTAGATCTGGTTTCTAAGATGACTGGATCTTCAGGATTCTATCACACTTCAGCTTTCAGCTCTGACTTTCTTTTTATTGGCCTCCTCTGAGGCAATCTTTTCCTATACTGCTGCAAAGTTAGTCACTAACAGATCCAAGACTAGTTTACCAGTTTAAAAAATGAGTGGAAAGAAAGCACTTTTTCCTAGATATATCAGACTGCCATTCAGTAAATATTCATTAACTCCCCTTTAACTTTCATGAGCACTTTTGATATCAGCATTGGCCATGTGATTTGCTTTGGCTGATGGAATTTTAATAGATATGACTGACATGGGTCAGAGCTGCGATCAGCTCATCCAATGGGACCTGATCTCTTGCATTTTGCCTTTCATAATTAAAGGACTATGTTTCGAGTTGAGCAGCCATTGGAACATGGAGGATGAAAGATACCTGGAGTAGAGCTGGACTGAACCTACCAGTTGGAGCCAAGGCCAGCCTAACAGACTCAAACAAATACCAGCCAGTCATCACAGTTATCACCTGTGTAAAAGACAAATAAATACATATTGCTGTATGCAACTAAAATTTGGTGTATTCACACAGCATTTATGAGGCATCAATTAACTCATACCTGTGAAATTCCAAGATAATTCTCAGGATTTGATCTCATTAGATCAGATCAGTGGTTCTCAAACTGTGGTCATCAGCATCTCTTAGGAGCAGCACTAGCATTACCTGGGAACTTACTTAAAATGGGTAGATTCCATTCCAGACCTACAGAACCATAAAGTCTGAGGGAAAAGGACCAGTAATTTTTGTTTAACCAGTACTCCAAGTGATTCGGATTCAACATAAAGTTTGTAATTCACTGACCTAGATCACATGTTCATCCTTAAACCAATCACAGGACATAAATGATCAGGCCTGGAACTGCAGTATGGGTCAGCGACACCAGAATTATCTAAACTAGCGGGGAAGAGCCTGAGAATGTGAGTTTCTAACAAGTTCTCAGATGATGGTGATTCTGCTGGTCTGGGGAACACACGGAGAATCAGAGAATCACTGGTCCAGGCCACAAGTGCAACAGGAGCGACTCACTGGGAAATCAACATTCTATTAACAAAAGAAGGGAACAAGGGACACCTGGGTGGCTCAGCAGTTGAGCATCTGCCTTCAGCTCAGGGCGTGACCCCAGGATACTGGGATCGAGTCCCGCATCGGGGCCCCGTGGGGAGCCTGCTTCTCCCTCTGCCTGTGTCTCTGCCTCTCTCCATGTGTCTCTCATGAATAAATAAACAAAATATTTTTTAAAAAAAGAAAGAAGAAAACAAAAGATGGAGACTAGGCAGGGAACAGATGTAAATCACAGCCTCATTCTTATTAAAAGAAAAGAGTTCTTATGGGAGAGATCAGACAACCTCCAGTATTCTCCAACAATCCTGCAGGGACAAGAAAATCTGAAGCCAAAAAAAAATTTTAAAAAATGGAATCTCATCTGTCTTTTAGTTCATGAAGTTGATTGAGACATAAACTGATTTTTTTTGTCTCTTCAATTTTGCTGAAATTCAATACAGATCTAAGGAATCAAATAAAAGACAGCAGTTTTTGTTACCAAAAGCCATGTATCATTTCAATTGTGATGTGAGTTGTCACACAAATCTTTCCTAGTACAATTCACTTAAGATAAATATAGTACTTAAGGAGACAGTGTCTATATATCAGACAATCGAGTCATTTTGATCCATCCTAGTGAAACCAAGTTTCAAGCCTATAGTTTTGAATGATCCAAGATACAAAATAAAGTCGCAGACCCTGGTTATCACTGCTACTTTTAATATGTTCTTGAAATCTGGAAATCAAAGAATTTTAGAACTTAAAGAACCTTAGAGAACATTTAACCCACGTACTGCAAACCACCAGACAATGGGCCACATCCCCCACCCAGAAATGTGCTTTATTTGCCCTGCACAGCAGTGTTTTCCTTTTAATTAAAATTATTGTTGTATTACTGATGCAATCAATGTGGAAGACAGTATAGAATTTCCTCCAAAAATTAAAAATAGAATTACCATATGATCCAGTAATTCCACTACTGAATTTACGCCCAAAGAAAACAGAAACACTATAATTTGAAAAAGTACGTGTAGCTCTATATTTATTGCTGCATTATTAACAATGGCCAAGATGTGGAAACAATCTAAGTATCTCTCTATAGATAAATAAAGAAGACATGGTGTATATATATGATGGAATATTACTCAGGCATAAAAAGAATGAAATTTTGCCATTTGCAACAACATGGATACTAGAGGGTATAATACTAAGTGAAAGAAGTCAGTCAGAGAAAGACAAAGACCAAGACTGTATGACTTCATTTGTATGTAAAATTTAAGAAACAATAAATGAACAAAGGAAGAAAAAAACAAACAAAAAACAGACTCTTAACTATGGAGACAGAGAACAAACTGGTAGTTGCCAGAAAGGAAGTGGGGGAGTGGGGAGTGGGTAAAATAGATAAAGAAGATTAAAAATACAGTTACTAAAAATAATTAATTAATTAATTAATTAATTGCCATATTTAAAAATTTTCAACTTTTCTTGACAAGTTTGGAGAGCTAGCCATATACTATGTGGACAAAAGTTTATGTTCCATCATGGCATGGTGCCTACTGAGTATTGGCTTCCTCCTTTTGAAGGAGCGGGTACTCCTCCTCCCCAGTGTGACACAGACACCCCACTCACTACTGTTTTACAACCAGCCTCCTTCACCCGTTAGCAAGGCAGGCCTCCCTGGGTCCTGTAGGTACTCTGGTCTACAACCTCTCACCTAGACAGAGCCTTGGTTTATCCACAACGAGGACTCTGAGGTTCATGGTAATGACCAACTTTAATTCACCTTATCTCTTTAGCAACAGACCAAGTTATATCGTCAGTTTTTCACAATTTTAGAAAGCAGTTTCTCTGATAGACATTTATTCACCATAGAAAATGGGATAGCGAAGGCAGCCCGGATGGCCCAGTGGTTTAGCGCCGCCTTCGGCCTGGGTTGTGATCCTGGAGACCCGGGCAAGTCCCACATAGGGCTTCCTGCATGGAGCCTGCTTCTCCCTCTGCCTGTGTCTCTGCCTCTTTTTCTCTCTCTGTGTTTGTCATGAATAAATAAATAAATTTTTTTTAAAAAAAGGAAAATGGGATAGCAAAAGTTCATATTCAAATTCTGCTCTGTCAACCCTGAGATAGGTGGCTCATTTCGGTATATGGCTAATTTCAGAAACGTAAGGAAAAATCCATGAATAATGTGAGAAACAATAGGCCACAACAAGTGTAATGTGAAATGAATCTTATTTGCATTTTGTACTCTCAATATTTTCAACTCCTTTGGTGAGAGAGTGATTTTTCCCCATTAAAAAATAATTGTTTTATACCTGACAGCCATTAGGATGACTAACTTAAGAAAAATAAATAAATAACAAGTGTTAACAAGGCTGTAGAGAAATTAGAATCCTTGAACATTGTTGGTAGGAATGAAAAATGTGCAGCTGTCATAGAAAACAGTATGGTGGTTCCTCAAAAAAATTAAAAATAGAATTACCAATATGATCCAGCAATTTCACTTTTCCACTTCTCGGTATGTATCCAAAAGAACTGCAAACAGGATTGCAGAGAGATATTTGCCCACCAATGGTCAGAGCCACACTATTCACAATAGCCCAGAGTTGGAAGCAATCCAAGGATCCATCAACAGATGAATAGTTGTTTTTTTTTAATATGATATATATATGTATCTCCAGACTATTATCCAGCCTTAAATAGAAAAGCAATTCTGACACATGCCATGACATGGATGAGCCTTCAGGACACTATCCTAAGTGAAATAAGCCAGACACAAAAAGACAAACACTGTATGATTCCACTTTCATGAGGTATCTAGAGTAATCAACTCCTAGAAACAGAAAGTAGAATGGGGGTTGCCAGAGACTGTGAGAGGGGGAAATAGGGAATTATTGTTTAATGGGTAAAGAGATTTTACAAGATGAAAAAATTCTGGAGCTTGGTTATACAACCATGTGAACATGCTTAACATTACTGAATTGTACCTTAAAATAGTTAAAATGGTAAATTTCATGTTACATGTTTTTTACTATAGAAAAATAGATTTTTAGAAAAGGAATATTTTTAAATATTCCAGTAGGTTTCTTAGGATCTAGTGTAATTATTTCAAAGGTTAGAATGGTGGGATCCAAAGGTGAAATAGAAAGATGTGCCTGTAGAGGCTGACTGAACTGATACCTCTTAGGGTAGGTGGGAATTTTAGATTAGAATTTGATCTCATTCCAAAAATACAACAAATTTTTTCATTTAATGTTTCAAATTTATTTTCAAAAACAACGTGATAAAAAAAAGTGAGAACTTGATATAATCAATAAAAATCAAATACAGAAAAAGTAGAAAATATTTTACATTAAACCCATTCTTATTTTGGGAATCCCAAAATACTTCGGGGTTTCAATACCTTTTTTGGTATAGATTAATTACTCCTAATCACTAATCCTCGAGATCATAGTTCTTGAAATTAACAACAAGGACTATATTAGCTATTCATATTGTCCTAATTCTGTCTCTATAGGATCATCAATCACTGAGGAAAGGCAAGATCAATGTTAGTGTTCCGTCAGGCAATCTTGGTGCAAACCAACCTCTGATAATTTTGTGATTATTGACCTATTTTTGCTTGTTGAATAAGGAATTCTATAAGCTGCTGATGTGCACGTCATTTTGTCTCACTAACTTTCCTGTCTCAGAGTCTCTGAAGACTGCCAAGGGAAGAGCCACCATGCCAAATGCTCAAAATGCAACTCAATAAGGTTGAGTTTGGTTCACTGGAGAAATTTCATCTGGCTCCTCTCTCACATAGAGCCTCTCTTCTCTATGGATACTATTGAGCTGTAAATAGTAAATGTTCAGGCCTATGAAATGGAAATTGGAATATATCCAGGAAACAGATTAGTCAGTGCTCCAGGGCTAGGCCATCCCCAAAATACAAACTACAGACTCATCTGAAAATTATAAAAGAGCCACAGTTGTCTGTGTCTTGAAGCTTAGCCATTCTGACAAACATTATCCTGATGTGACAATACTCTCATAAATGCTGTGAGAGCTGGAGAGGGGACATGGCGGGAAAGGTGGAAAAACAATGAGACTGATCTGCTCTCAAGAAGTTTATGTCTTAGTCAAGGTGATAAATGCTATTTACATGATTCCAGAAAACGCATGACCTTGTATAATCAAGTATCAAAATTTTGTGATGTCTGATACACTTATTAAAAGAATTCAGAAAAAAAAATAAAAATAAATAAAAATAAAAAAAATAAAAGAATTCAGAGAAGGAAAAATTTTTAAAAATAATATTAATAAAAGGATTCACAGAAGAAAAGGACCCAGGTAATTTAGAGGGTTGAGAAGGATTCCTTGAACTTCATACGGTTCCAAGGAGACCTAGAAAGGAAGATGTAATATGATATACACAAAAATAGCAGGCCACTCACACGCTCTTACTTCAACTCTGCAACAAATATTTCCCATATTTGCCTTAGCACACATCTAGCCATCTGTTCCTTCTTATAACCATCTATACATCCATCTCATTTTTAAAATATATTTTAAGGGGACATCTGGGTGGCTCAGTGGTTGAGCATCTGCCTTTGGCTCAGGGCGTGATCCCAGGATCTGGGATCAGTCCTACATCGGGCTCCCTGCATGGAGCCTGTTTCTCCCTCTGCCTATGTCTCTGCCTCTCTCTTTCTCTGTCTCTCATGAATAAATAAATCTTAAAATATATACATATTTTAAGGTAAATTACTATCATCACTTTTAACACCTCTACAAACTTCAGCATAAATATCACTAACTAAAAAAAAAAAAAAAAAAGAAAAAGAAAAGAAAAATAATTTAAAAAACAAAAACAAAAAAAATATCACTAACTAGAATTTAATATTTGTTCATAGGTTTGGGGAATGAAATTTACATAAAGTGAAATGCATCAATCTGAAGTGTACTCTTTGATGCATTTCTGACAAACGTTTGCTCCCGTGTAAAATAACCCCTCACTCAAGACATATAACATTACTACCACTCCAGAAAATTCCCTCATGTTTCTTCCCTGTCAGTACTCACCCTCTAACTCCCTTGAGGTTCCAATTTTTTAATCTGCAAATTAGTTTTGCTGATTTTAGAACATCATATAAATAGAATCGTGTGCTATCTTTTGGGTAAGCCTTCTTTTATTTAGCACAACGTTTTTAAGATTCACTCAGTTTTTTCATAAATCAGCAGTTTGTTCCTTTTTAGTGCTGGATAGTATTCTGCTATAGAGACAGGCCATAGTTTGTTTTCTACACACCCATTGATAATCACCTGGACTATTTACATTTTGGGCTATTATGAGCAAAGCTACTCTAAACAAATCTTTTTCACTTCTCCTATGTAAGCACCCAGGCATGCTAGGTAAAATAGTAAATGTACATTTAGTTTTATAAAAATTGCAGACCTTTATTCAAATTGACTTCCATGTTATATATCCCCACAACAGTGTATGAAAAGTTCTATCTGTTCTCTATCCTCACCAACATCTGGAGTTATCAGTCTTTTTAATTTCAATATTTTAGTGGATGCGTCTTTTCTTTTCTTTTCTTTTCTTTTTTTTTTTTGTTTTTTTTTTTTGTTTTTTTTTTTATTTTTGTTTTTTTTTTTTTGCTTTTCTTTTTAATGATGTTATTAGATCCTGGGGCCAGAAATAAGAAAGTAAAAATAACTTTACAGCTTATACGAGAACCTCATTTATAATAGAGAGTAGACTAAGAATAAAACCGGATGATGGGTTGTAGCAGGCCTTCGTGGTATATTTTTAAATTAAATCTTGTTCTACAAAACTCCATGGATACCCATTAAAATTATATTTGTTTCTGAGAGCATGCTGGGGAAGGATGTCCTAGAAATATTCAGTCCCATAATTTATATCTCTTTGCTCCAAAACAAAAGCTGGCGAAGAAACTTCTGCAAAGGACCATTTCAAAAATTGCATCTCATCAGGGAGTAGTGGGGAAAAAATGAGAATAAGATTCAGTCATTAGGGAACATTACTTTTTATATTTGCCCATATTTCATGCAATCATTCTTAAAGTTGTAAAAAAAAATCAGGAAAATAAAGAAACATACAAGCCATCTAATTTTTCATTCTATTTTTCTCTTGAAAAAGAAAATGTGAGAATGTGCAATGATCATTATGATGTTCTGTGTATACAGCAATTTTACATCCTAGGTAAATGCAGGTAAGAATTTCTCTAAAAATGCTGAAAAAAACATCTGGAAGAAATGAGTCCATTTTCCATGGTGATTTTTCTAAGAAAACTTTTTAAACTTAGGTATTTTTCTCAAATTATAGTACAATGTCTGTAATTTTATGGAGACCCAGATTTTGTAAAGAGATAGATGACCCTATCCTAGTAGTTTCAGGCTTCTCCAGTTTGCTTTATAAGACTGATGCAGCTACTAAAAATGCAGATTCCCAGGCATTGCCCTAGAAAGTCTAATTCAGTAGGGATGAGAAAAGGCCTCAGAATCCATCTGTTTTCAGACCAGTAGCCTAGATTGTTGTTGTTTTTTAAGATTTTATTTATTTTTTTGAGAAAGAGAGAACACAGGGGGAAGTGGGCAGGGACAAGAAAGAGAACCTCAAGCAGACTCCCCGATCCACAAGGAGCACAATGGAGGGTTTGAGCTCAGGACCCTGAGATCACATCCCAAGCTGAAATCCAGAATCCATCGCTTGATCCAACTGTGCCACCCAGGTACTCCACCCCAGATTGGTTCTTATCCTTGAGCAAGTTTTGTATAGCACAGAGGACTATATGCTGCTCATCTGTACTCCACCACTGCACCATTTCACTGCTGGGGGGTCCAAAATCATACACCAGCAGATTTGGTATCTAGTGAGAGCCCACTTCCTCATGGACAATGCTGTTTTCCTGTGTCTTCACAGTGTGGAAGGTAAGAGCTAGCTCTCTGAAGTCTCTTTTAGGAAGGCACTCATCCCAATCCTGGGTAGGTCTACCCACACGACCTAACCACCTTCCAAAGGCCCCATCTGCTAATTCCATCATCTTAAGGGTAGGATATTGACAAACGAATTTTAGGGGGACATAAATATTCAGATCACAGCAGCCAGGAATGCTTACCTACAGTATTTTGTTTAATCTACGTTAAGAACCTCAAACAGTCTCTAGTCTACAAAAGCCCTTAATAAGTTTTTGTAAATTGGAGTACCTCTCCAGTTGCTCTACTGAAGCAATTACATTTTTTAAACATGGTAATTAAAATGTTTAAAAATAAATTAGTTTTTGTGGCACCTGGGTGGCTCAGTCGGTTAAGCATCTGCCTTTAGCTCAGGTCATGATCTCAAGGTCCTGAGATCAAGTCCCGGGTCAGAGCCTCTGCTCAACAAGGAGTCTACTTGTTCTTCTGTCCCTCCCCCATGCTTATGTGCTTGCTCTCCCTCTCTCAAAAAATAAATGAAAGTCTTAAAAATAAAAAAATAAATTTTTGTAAATTAATATGTGCATTCAGGGTCCTGCTAAGATTCATGTATATGCATATAAAATCACTTTGTAAGCCAAATATTCCCTATTCAGATATCTTATTACTATTATGCTACTATTAAAAAATACATAACTTCACCTAAAAATATAAAAGTATTTTTAGGGAACCCTGGGTGGCGCAGTGGTTTGGTGCCTGCCTTTGGCCCAGGGCGCGATCCTGGAGACCCGGGATCGAATCCCACGTCGGGCTCCCAGTGCATGGAGCCTGCTTCTCCCTCTGCCTATGTCTCTGCCTCTCTCTCTCTCTCTGTGTGACTATCATAAATAAATTTAAAAAAAAAATAAATAAAAAATAAAAAATAAAAGTATTTTTATACAGAATGCATTTGATGTCAATAGCAGTGTTGATTTGCTCTTCCAATTTTATTACATTTACTAATAAATGAAATATTATATAACCATTGCACACTATAAGCTCCTTAGAGATAAAAACTCAGTAGTTTAAATTCTCAGTTAAAAATATTGGAGGGATGCCTGGGTGGCTCAGTGGTTGAATATCTGCCTTTGGCTCAGGTCATGATCCTGGGGTCCTGGGATCAAATCCCACATAAATCTTTAATAAAAATCTTTAAAAAAAAAAAAGTTGGAAAATCTGCAAGTGATTAAAATTTCCATGTTATTGTTTTCATAATCTCAATATTATATACAAGCAATCCATTTACCAATCTGAAGAAGAATCTAGATTTGTATGCTTCTGTATCAAGTTGTTCCTGCTTTAAGGCAATTCAGTAATTCTGCTTATTGATGACATTAATCTGAATGTCAAGTTCTTCCCAACCTCTTTACTGTCACTTCACCACAAACAATACTTAGTAGAAAATGAAAGTTGAGTTGAATTACTTTTATTTTCATTCAATAGCTTCTCCTTGCTCAATACCATTCTGCTCCTGATGAGCCCTATGACCATAGCACTCATCACGAATAAACACCCAAAGCTGAACCTCATTAGCCATATATGCAGTTCTGATGTATAAGGTAGAAATTAATAGAGACCTTTCCACTTCTGTTGAATATTTATAATCATTACTGCAAAACTTCTCATTTCATAAGCATGGATGACTAAACTTTACAGCTGATATAAATGCCAGCACCAGTAAGAGGAATAATCATTTCTGTCATTTAAAAACATACTGTGTTCTCTGCACTGCTCTAAACACTCATTTACACCTCACAGCCATCCTCTGGGAGGACTATGATTGTCCCCAATTTATGGCAGAAGAAACTGAGCCAAGAAAGGCACACATCACACATGTTTTATCAAAAATACAAAGCCCAACACTCGACTCCAAATGGACACGTTCCTTGATCTACAACTTATTCTGCCTCAGGATGGTTTTAATGACTTAGTTTCTCTAGAAGAAGATGAACAGCAGGTGTTCAAGAGACGGTATTGCAAGGTTGATGTAGTGAAAAATCAATTTTTAATATGTAGAGGAAAAGGCAAATGGTAAAGTTAGAGGAAACCTAGAAGCTAAGAATTATATGCTTTTATATTAATTTTGAGGAAATATTTTCATACAGTTGGTGCCCCCTGTCTGAGGGCAAGGTTTTTTATTTAACCAAGTCCCAAGGCTTTTATGTACATTTATTTATTTATTTATTTATCCACATGTCATAAAATTTACCATACACACTACCATACGAATGAATCTTAAAAACACTATCCTAAGTGACACAAAATGCCACATATGTTATGATTCCATTTATATTAGGTGTCCAGAATATAAAAATCCAGAGATAAAAAATAGATTAATAATTTCCAGGGCAGGGAGAGAAGCTTACATGGGGAGTGACTGCTGATGAGTAAAGTGTTTCTTTCTGAAATGGTGAATATAATCTAGAACAAGACAGTGATGATGACTGAAATGTAATTTAATGTTGATGGCTTATAAAAGAAAAGGGCTTGAACAAATCTGAAATAGGACCAAAAGGGTCACTGGCCATTCTTGGTTAGAAGAGAACACTACCCTTAATTTCTTCATCCTTTTGAGGAAAGCCAGTAAACATTCAATAGATACATGAACCTAAGCACAGATGGGAAAGTGAGCTACAGGAAAATATGAATGCGCAGACTTCTTGATGGTTAGAACACATTTTAAAAGTTCGAATCTGTAATCTATTTGCATTCATAATTATAGCTAAATGTGTCTCAGTATTTAATTGCCCTCTGCATTTATTTTTAAAAACCTGAAGAAATAAATAGAAGCCCAACAAGATACCTTATTTCTATGTCACTTCATTAACATCCAATATCTCCAGACCACTGCTGCTTAATCATTTTATCTGAGTTACATGAAAGAAGCAAGTCTAAAAACCCAGAATAATACTATCCTGCCAAAAACACACAAAAATACTGAGGAGCCCAAATGTTAACGACAAAAAAAAATTTTTGATGAACTAATTTAATTTGAAATAGAAAAAAATGATAATAGCAACATAAATGCAGATCTCCAATGGAAAAAAACAAAGCCAGACACTTACCTGTATCCATTAGTTCTGATACTTTTTTTTTTAAGCTCGCCTTCTGATACATTGCTATTCTCTATAGTAATACACCAAAAGTCACAGAGGAGGGCCAGGTTCCTGAACAAGGGTATATTTTCCTGCTTCAATCTCAAGAGCCTAGAGCTGAGAGACCGCCTCAAGACTGCTTAAGTGGATAAATAACTATCTGAAAACAAACAAACAAAAAATCAGATGGCCATTTGCTTAATTATAAGCACCTCCAGAGACCAAGAATTTGAATTGAGCACAAGGAAAAATAAACAGTTAAATATCTGATGGAAAACATTTTTTTAACAAAATCATAAATGCAGTCAAAGACTGCGTATTTTCATTATTAGCTTCAACCTAAATGTTTCTACACTCATTGAACCAAATCTAAGATAAAACCCACTGAACTAAATCTCACACAGATCTCGTGTAAAAATTAGACCGGAAGTGAAGCAAAATCAATCACGTTTTCAGTGAGTTATAATTCTGGCAAGACTGGAAGAGAACTCACCCCTCCCCATCATTGTTTGTAACAGTCCCATAGCCAAATGGCTCCTCTGCCCCTTGAACTCATTTCCATAGGCTGGCATGTGAATTGTTACTGTAATAAGAGATCTGCCTCAGGCCACCATAATGGCAGTGGAGTTGGGGAAAAGATGGGGTCATAGGATCCCTATTTTGAGACTTCCCAACCCAGCCAGACTGCATAAAACCACACACCAATGGCTTCACAGAGATTCCATCCAGAGTCAAATAGTCAAACAGTTTGGGTTCAGTTCAAAGAACTATCCATGCTTACAGAAGAATCAGCCACAGGGCCCATTTATAAGGACATGAGCCATTTTTTTAAAAAAACTAAATGAGCAGGCATTCTTAGTTCTCTATTGGCAAAGTACCTTCTATTTATTTTTTTAAACATATTCAGAGAAAATTACTATTCATTCCTTCCTTTACCAAACATTCCCTAATAGTATAAGAAACAAAGAATGCTCTTTGTTCTAATACAATGGCAGTAGTCAGAATAGCACGGTTTATTTTGAACAGTCTCTAATGTAAATAAAAGAACAAAAATAATTCATTTATCTTCCTCATCGCAATAAAATTTTCCCATCAAATCACACACAAATCGCAAAATTCAGTGAGACATTTCATCCTAGGATAAACCCAAGGATGTCTTGCCACTTAAAATAATCAGACATAGTAAATAATACTTCCTGAAAATAAAATTGTTTTTTTCTACCATAAAACGCAGTCACTCACTCAAGAAGGCAAGACCCTTCTAAATAGGTCATAACAAGATCGTTGTTGGCAAGCTTCGGATTGAAAATTATTTTACTAAAATATCATGGGTATGACATTACATGTTAATGGATTAAAAAATATTTTCTCCTAAATCATCCTGTCTCTTCACATTTATTACCAGTTACTTAGTATCTGCCCTAATCTATTCTTCATCAAAAGCCCCCAAAGACCTTTTAAATACTTAAAGACTCAAATGGAAGCCCAAGTCCTCCACCTGGCCTGCAAGTCCTTTTTTAACAGGCTGAGTTTCTTCGTAAGGTTCCCACGTTCTTGCCCTTTATGCTATGAGATGTCTTCCCTAACCATCCTCCTTAAAGAAGAGCCTCCTAAAGAAGAGTGGCTTTTCGTAATACTAATTAATATTACCGCTAACCACAATACTAATTACAATTTCTGGTTTTATTAGTTTATGTATTTATCTAGTTGTCTCTCTTATTCACACATGAAACCTGTCTGTGTCCAGGCCCAGGATAGTACATTAGCTAGGTAGACGTTTATAAAGTATGTGCCAAACATGTAAATGAAAGGACGAATGAATAAATGAGTTGCTTCAACCTCTCAAAAACAATGACACAGAGCATTTCGGCTTGTGGTAAAGATACCTTTCCAGGCTCCTGCACCACTGAGTGAAGAACTGCAGGTGTGTTGTTCACCTTATGCTACGCTGCTAGGTGTTCAGTCAACCTGGAATAAGCTCACAGAACAACCAGCGATAAATGATGCACCTCCCCAAACACACCACCATCACCACCTGGAAAGCTAGGACAGGCGGACAGGCTCAGTAGCAACAGAAGCAAGGGTAATATTTACTGGCACTCATGACTTGCCTCGACTGATGCCCTCCATCTGGCCAACTAATGAAGAAAGAGAGAGAGAAAAAGAATAAGCTAGGAAGTTTTGGAGAACAGGCTGTTTCCAAAGTCAGACAAGTAAGGAGCATAATTACCTCTTCCCATATTCCACTGGCCCGGACTCAGTCACCTGGTTCCACCTAACTGCAGGGGAAGCTGGGAAACATAGTTTACCTGTGAGCCGAGAAGGAAAAATAAATTTTCCTATGAATATTGTTATAGACAAGTTTTTTTTATTTACTACTCATTCATACTCAAGGTGAGGTACTACTTAAAAGCTGACATAAACGCAGTGTATGTGTGATGAGGGGCATGGGGAGAAAAAAAGAAATTGCCCTCCCCCTGGGTAGAACCATCACCTGACAATATCTATAGGTCTTGGGCTGGTCAATGTCCCAGAAACCAGAGAAAATTAGCTAAGAGTTAAAAGTCTTTTCTAAAAAAAAAAAAAAAAAAAAAAAAAAAAAAATTCTAGAATTTTCACCATTCAACAGGAAATGCTCACTTAATCCTCATTTTCGGTATGGCATTCACACTTTGAGCATGGTGTGTCCAGTTCAGAATCCCTTTGGTTCATCCTTACCTGAGAATAAATCTCCAGCTTTATTATTAACACCAAAAAGTCAACTAACTATGTGGGGCAAGTAAGGCATCCCGGAACCCAACTGCTTTAACCATTCTCCTTGTTTTGAGCCTTCTGATATCTGCACATTTATAGGTACCTAACACCAAATTCTTCTCAGGTTTTTCATGATGATTGGCCAGGTCAATTACTGCTTTTCTCTCTGATTTCTAGCTTCAGAAAACTACACTTGTAGGGTCTTCTTTCTCTTTGTAGGGTCATGCCTTCTTTTCCCTCCTCTTTAATGGAGCTGTGAGAGGGGGTGGAGATAAACATGCACATTCCGTCTGCTATGTTGAATTTGAAGACCTGGCATATCATGTATTTTTCTCTATTGTTAGGAACAGATTGTGTCATTTTAAATCTTTCCATTGTACTCAACATTGAGCTAGATTGTAGTATCCCACACATAATCCCTGATCCAAGGATCTTTGTGAAATTCATCCATCCTTAATTAGGGCAACACTATGTGTTTAGATATATTCTTTCTAGGTTATTTTATATTTTCTATTAACCAGCAATGGGTTTTATTTTTTGGTGGTGGTGTAAATTTTTATCTCTAGTGGTTTAGAATCTTCTGCATCCTATTTCTCTTTTTTCCAGTACTGCCTTTACATTTTTAACAGACCTACCAAAATCTATATTCTTCTATAGTTACATGAAACAAATCAATATTTATATTTTTCCCTAAACAGGAAAAGAAGCTTAGCACTGAATCACTTTACCAATCCCACAATATGTCAGGTCATAAGCTATGGGACTTTAGTTCCAGATAGGTTACTATGAATTGTCTTCCACATTATACATCAAGGATTAATACAGTAATTCTATGTTTCATGGGTTGTGTTTACCTGTCAATTTCTTATATCTCAGGCCTTATTCTTTCTCTGATTCATTTTCAGTTTACTGCAATATATCCTTGAGTAAATATTTCAGAGAATGCGTGTGGTTGGTAAACCTTCTAGGTTCTAGCAGGTCCTAAATTTTCTTTCTCTTGCTCCTACACTTAAGTGTTGTTTGCCTGGGTATGGAATTCTACAATCAAAATTATTTAAAATCACGACTTGGATAATTATGTTTCCTTTTATTCTAGAACCCAGTGCTGCTAATGACAAATCTTTTAGGAAAGTAGGGGGTTTGGGGTTTTGTCTGTTTTCTGCTCTGGACACTTTTAGGATTTCCTTTATATCTTAGAGATTTTGATAGTGGACACATTAAGATGTATCCAGATATGAGCCCGCCTAAAAAATTTATCCTATTCAACACTAAAAAAGACATGCTATTCTTCAGAGTGTCAGATATATGTTCTTCAGATATGTTTTCCCCTTTTTTTCTAATTTCTATCATTGCCCTGTTATCTGTCACAACATAACAAACCACCTCAAAACTTCAAGGCTTAAAACAACATTTCATTATGTCTCAGAATTCTGTGGATTAGCTGGATGGTTCTTCTGCTGGCCTTGCCTGAGGTTACTCAAGTAAGTGGCTTTCAGCTGGCACGTCAGCTGGGGCTGGGCTCAACTGCAACATGCTCTCCACCTGGGCTTCTTCATCATATGTGAGTCTCAATGCAACATCCTAAGAGGACAGACATAGAAATCTCAAGGGCCTCTAAAGTCTAAATGAAGTTCAGATCATCGTTTTCTATTGGTCAAAGCAAGTGACAAGAACAACCTAACCTGAAAATTAGGGAAACAGACTCCGTATCTCACTGGGAGAAACTGCAGAGAATCTGTGGACATATTTAACCTCCCACATTTGTTTTGACTTCTTTGGGACCTTCTACCAGACAGATGTTAGACTCCCAATGTCTCCAAACTCTTCTGTCATTGGCCTAGAAAATGGGTCTTTGATTAACCCAATCTTTTTGCAAACACCCAGGAAATTACTGGAATAGTATACATTCATTATTCACTCCTCATGAACAGATGGACTTGTAGCCAGAGTTTTTGGAAAGGTGAGGTACCAGGGAATGGGGATGGGCAGATGGGTGCCCCATGAGGTATTAAACACCTCCAAATCCCTACGGGAATAGTGAAATAAAGCTTCTCGATGACTCATGTTGCCAGAACTATGATCCTGGCAGGTCTGTGAGCAGTTCCATGTTTTTGTGGACCTTGGAGAACCAAGAATCTGTACCTCTTTGGGGAGCCATCAACATTCCCCTTTGTGTAGCCACCTCAATAAATTCCCACATGCTTATTTTTTTCAAATTAACCTTTCTATCGTGTCATCTGACATCTTCCCATTAACCACATCATTATGTTGTTTTAACAACCACAAACCTTTCAATACCAACAAAATAATTTTCTAATTGAGTTGAAATTCTTTTATGCCAATTCTTTCATTTAACAGATGGGAACTAGTAGCAAAATAAAATAATGTAGCTATATCTTCAGCTTAGATGGTAGAGGTAAGCAGACAAATTATGACTGGAAAGATTAGATCAAACCTCCAAAAGATTTGGGTGCTCCCAAATGATCTAGACTTTATCAGCTTCTAATTAATTGTATGACCTTGGGCTTCTTTTCTTGAGCTTTCTTAGTTTAGTGACTAGCATATAGGGAGAAATTAAGTAAATGCATTTTGATAAAATGTAAGAGGAATATTTGTCTTCGTATGCCATCCTTTTAATCATAGTTACCATCATTTGAGTGAATGAAAAAGATGCTCCCTAAGATTCAATACATATGTATTCGATCAATCCCCCCAGAAATCTATGTATTTAATAAGCATTTATGGCTACTACTGTGCTCCAGGCACTCTTCTAGGTTATAAGGATGTAGCAAAGACTAAACAGACCAAGGGCCTCCATTCATGATGCCTGGATTGTGGTGAGAGAGGTACACATGCATAAAGAAATAAACAAAAGACTATAATGTCAAATGGATATGGCTAGGGAGAAAAAAAAAAAAGGTGGGAGGTAGGGTGTGATAGTGACCACTATCCTAGGTAATGAAAGCCTTTCTAAGGACTTGACCATTGAACAGAACACCAAATAAATGGACTCTGAGGCACTGTGACTTGAAATTCCAGGTCTCTATGATACAGAAATGGCTCAGACATTCATTAATGCATCCAAGATCATTGTCTGAATCAGCTCAGGCTGCCATAACAAAATACCAGAGGCTAGGTGACTTACACAACAGAAATCAATTTTCTCACAGTTCTGGAAGCTGGAAGTCTGTGATCAAGGTGCCAGAAAATTTGGTTTCTGGTAAGAGCTCTCTTCTTGGCTTTTAGACAGCCACCTTCTAGCTATGTCCTCAAATGGCCTTCCTGTGTGTGCATGACGATGGAGAGAAAGACAGAGACAAAGAGACAGAGAGAATGAGAGAGAGGGAGCACTCTCTAGTGTTTCACCTCATAAGGACATCACTGCTATCAGATCAGAACCCATCTCACCTGGGTGGCTCAGTGGTTGAGCATCTGCCTTTGGCTCAGGGTCTGGTTCCAGGGTCCCGAGATTGAGTTCCACATCAGGCTCCCCACAGGGAGCTTGCCTCTCCCTCTGCTTATGTCTCTGCTTCCCTCTCTCTGTGTCTCTCATAAATAAATAAAACAATTTTTAAATATTCTATATGAAGAATCCATCCTTATGATTGCAATCAGTTAATTCCTTAGAGGCTCCATCTCCTAATGCAGCCATACTGAGGGGTTAGGGCTTCAGCATATGGATTTTGAAGGGACACATTCAGTCCGTAACAATCCAATGTCTAGAAAGTGACAGAGATGGAATTGTAACTCAGGGCCACTTAACTGCAAAGCTCACACACTATCCATCATGTCACAAGACAGCACTCCACGAGACAAGATTACTCTTAGGACAAAGTAGTGCAATGAATGGAAAAATGTCTATAACTATTCCTGCACTACACAAATGTAAAATTGTATTATTACCTGCAAGAATGTTGCTGTTTCTTACAACATACACATCTTTTAAAGCATTGTAGTCTCATTTTAGTGGGACTTATTTTTGTGGTAAGTAACTCTAGAGAAATAATAGCTAAAGAATCAACACAATAAATGGATGAAGCACATGGAATAGAAAGTGTCCAAACACAGCAACTCTGATAATTAATTACGTTTTTTAAAATTTCAGAATGCTGACTGGCAACCAAAAGTCATTACAATGTTGGCTTCTTCCTTTTCTATTTATTTTTTGTCTTCCATTTCAAACAAAATCCTCTAGACTCCTATCCAAGATGCTGGCTAATGAGAAACATAATGACAATCCTCGAAGGGGATCTAGATCAACAGAGCGGTCTCCATCTTTCATTAAAGAAAATGTTAATAAGCAAAAGGTTGGCATCATAAAGGCTATTGGAGCAATGACCTCCTGGGACTGGTAGCAGACATACACTGCCAAGGTGACACTATCCTCCTTGGTGCTTCTAATTGCAGAAGCCGGTCCTAGAGGAAAGTTTTATAATATTCTACAGTATGAGCCCGTGGAATGTGACCCTTTGGGAGAAAGAATGAGCACCTTTTCAAAGGTAAGTGGGCCTTGATGCAGACATTTTAGTCTGTTTAATGCTGTTAGAATAAATGAGGTCAAAGCAGAAATATGCTATGCAAGACTCTTAAGTGAAATCGGAAATTTTTCAAAGTCCCATCTCATTAATAATTAATAGTAACCAAGGTTCAGCAAAGCCACAAGACACAGATTTCTTTTTTTTTAATTTATTTTTATTGGTGTTCAATTTACTAACATACAGAATAACCCCCAGTGCCCGTCACCCATTCACTCCCACCCCCCGCCCTCCTCCCCTTCTACCACCCCTAGTTCCTTTCCCAGAGTTAGCAGTCTTTACGTTCTGTCTCCCTTTCTGATATTTCCCACACATTTCTTCTCCCTTCCCTTATATTCCCTTTCACTATTATTTATATTCCCCAAATGAATGAGAACATATAATGTTTGTCCTTCTCCGACTGACTTACTTCACTCAGCATAATACCCTCCAGTTCCATCCACGTCAAAGCAAATGGTGGGTATTTGTCATTTCTAATGGCTGAGGAATATTCCATTGTATACATAGACCACATCTTCTTTATCCATTCATCTTTCGATGGACACCGAGGCTCCTTCCACAGTTTGGCTATCGTGGTCATTGCTGCTATAAACATCGGGGTGCAGGTGTCCCGGCGTTTCATTGCATTTGTATCTTTGGGGTAAATCCCCAACAGTGCAGTTGCTGGGTCGTAGGGCAGGTATATTTTTAACTCTTTGAGGAACCTCCACACAGTTTTCCAGAGTGGCTGCACCAGTTCACATTCCCACCAACAGTGTAAGAGGGTTCCCTTTTCTCCGCATCCTCTCCAACATTTGTTGTTTCCTGCCTTGTTAATTTTCCCCATTCTCCCTGGTGTGAGGTGGTATCTCATTGTGGTTTTGATTTGTATTTCCCTGATGGCAAGTGATGCGGAGCATTTTCTCATATGCATGTTGGCCATGTCTATGTCTTCCTCTGTGAGATTTCTCTTCATGTCTTTTGCCCATTTCATGATTGGATTGTTTGTTTCTTTGGTGTTGAGTTTAATAAGTTCTTTATAGATCTTGGAAACTAGCCCTTTATCTGATAGGTCATTTGCAAATATCTTCTCCCATTCTGTAGGTTGTCTTTTAGTTTTGTTGACTGTATCCTTTGCTGTGCAAAAGCTTCTTATCTTGATGAAGTCCCAATAGTTCATTTTTGCTTTTGTTTCTTTTGCCTTCGTGGATGTATCTTGCAAGAAGTTACTGTGGCCGAGTTCAAAAAGGGTGTTGCCTGTGTTCTTCTCTAGGATTTTGATGGAATCTTGTCTCACATTTAGATCTTTCATCCATTTTGAGTTTATGGTCAACTAATATTCGGTAAAGGAGGAAAGACTATCCACTGGAAGAAAGACAGTCTCTTCAATAAATGGTGCTGGGAAAATTGGACATCAACATGCAGAAGAATGAAACTAGACCACTCTCTTTCACCATACACAAAGATAAACTCAGATAAACTCAGATAAAGATAAACTCAGATAAACTCAGATAAAGTTCAGGGTCCACTTCTGGGTTCTCTATTCTGTTCCATTGATCTATGTGTCTGTTTTTGTGCCAGTACCACACTGTCTTGATGACCACAGCTTTGTAGTACAACCAAGACACAGATTTCTCTTCATCTGTAAAATAAGATAGGCAATATAACACCAGACACATTTCTGGCAAATTGGCTTCCCAAAGCAGATGTGTTTCTAAACGGGTCACTTTTTTGTTATTTGCAAAGCTATATTCCTCTCAGGGATAGAAGTTATGAGTAATGGCCTCCTGGAAAGACAGAGCTTTCTGCTGACTGTGTGAATCATCTGACAGAGCTGTACATGATGTTCATATAATCATCATCATGTGACCTTAAGGAAGCATACCAATGCTCACAGACTGTTTTCAGGGTTTTTCTAGCCCAACATACCTGAAAGACCAAATGAGACAGTCCCCATGGGTCACATCAACTCCTTGTGACAACAACTTTTAGAAAAAAGAGTTTGAATATGCAAGCTCACAGAAGCACAGAGGTGGCCTACGCTGAGAATCACTGTCTAAAGAATGTGCTCTTCAAAAATAAAAGACTTTGAAATCAGTCAGGAATTCAAGAGTTAGCAAGAGATATGTCTTTCTTTATTGAACTGTTTGATCTTCCCACAGGATTTTGAGGGAGTAGAAGAGGTGAGAGAAAGGAAGAAAGGAAAGGAAGAAAGCCGAACAGGTTGGGAGAGAAAGGACATGCCTGCAGAGAGACGAGCCTAGCCGGGCCTGTGCTGAGGACTGCTGCTGGGTGCAGTAATTTTGCATTTTCAGATATTCCTTCAGTAAGATTTTAGGTGTTGTGTTCCTATGAGGGTGTAAATACACATACACGCACATACACACACACACACACACACACACACACACACACACACTTACATATTACATTGCCTGGTATAAACAACATGATCAAGAGCAGCAGCGGTGAAAGATATTCAGGACGATGGAAATGTTCTGGGTCTTCACTGTCCAGTCTCATGAAGCTGTTGATCTCATCTCAAGATCCTATGTGTCTTAATTATATCAGCAAAGACCCTTTCTCCACAGAAGGTCACATTCACAGGGTCTAAGCATTGAGATAAAGACATTTATTTGGGGAGCCACCATTCAATCCATTCCAGACCACACCAGCCTGGAGTCCATTGAAAGACCCAGAACTCCCTCAAGAGAACTTTTGTGGGGAGCTGTGCTGCCTGGCATGCCCAGATAAAGTGCCACAGCTCAGATCTGCTGTAGCAACATGTCCAAGCCCCACTTCTCTGGACTGTTCCAGGTCAATGCTGAGCCCAGAGGGGCAGGTGTGGGGGGGGGGGGGGACAGGAGGGCGGTGACCAGTGCAGGAGATTCTTGCCCAACACAGGATTTCTCTAAAGAGCAACTTCTGCTTGGGGACCCCACACTGACCTGGCCAAGATTTTCTCAAAATTGTACCTAGGCTGACTTCCTCTTCAACCCTTCCTTCCCCCTCTCCCTGACTCTCCCTACCCATTTCTGCCTACCCCTCTCCTCTTTCTCCTTCATAGCATTTCACCTAAGGAATCTCTTGCATGTCTAACCCTGTCTTGAGATCCACACAAGAATGGCACAGTCAGGCACTGGGGATGCTGGGCCTAACCCTTGTCTCCATGGAGTTTCAAATATAGAGGCAGATATGTGAGGAATCATTTTTTCTTACTATTTTGAGAAAAGCTACGAGTGAAGTATATGGGGTTCCCTGAGAAAATGTGCTGTGGTCTCTAAGCTGGTCAGGGGGTTCAGAGTAGGCATCCCCAAGGAAGGGCTACTTAAGATGGGACCTAAAGGATAAATAGGAGGTTTCAGGGGAAGATGTAGAAGGGTTTTCAGGCCCAAAGCAATAAGGTGTGTCAAGACCCTAAGACAGGAGGCCCTTTGGACATCTAAGAAAGGTGGTGACTAAGGGAATGGTGACATGATGATAGACAGTGAGAGGTAAGCAAGGGTCTGGTTATTTTATTTACTCCTAACAACAGATCATAAGTCATTATAAATAATGAGGATAGGATAAATAGTGGCCAAATCATATCTGAATGAAACATAGAAAATCAAGAATTACAAAGACTACCTAAACATTGTCAGAGAAAATGGAAAAATTACTTACAGAGGAATTAGAATTAAATTTACAGAGTATCTAACTAGCAACAGAGGTCAAAAGGCAATCAAACAATGTATTAGAGATCCTATTTTTTCTTATAAACAAATAAATTCCTTTTATTCAGAGTCCATACAAATATAGGTTATCTTCAAATGTGCGATATTACCTGAGAAATAAAAGTTGAATAAATACAGAGTCAATACTGCCCATATCCCTTCATAGGATGAGGGTGTTATCCAAGTTACACTGTTTACACTACCTGATTCCATCAACAACAACCAAGATAGAAATGAAGTGGAAGCAAACTGAGAGAAATCCAGGGTATTGAAATATTTATGTCTACCTCTCTCCATTTTGTAGTGCTCAAAACCATTTTGTGATCTTGTAGTTGATAGATAGCATTTTAGAAAAAAGTCAGTGATGTCCAGTGAGGACTGGGAACTTCCAGGAAGCCTTATAGATATTATAGAATTTTATATCCTACTGAACCCTTATTCGCAAGTTAGAACAAAATGAAAGCCTCTCTAGTTATAAAAGCATAGTTCAGACGTCCAAAGACCCTAATTAAAAAAAAAAAAAAAAAAAAAAAAAAAACTGGGCAGCCCCGGTGGCTCAGCGGTTTAACACCACCTTCAGCTTGGGGTGTGATCCTGGAGACCCGGGATCGAGTCCCACATCGGGCTCCCTGCATGGGGCCTGCTTCTCCCTCTGCCTGTGTCTCTGCCTCTCTCTCTCTCTCTCTGTCATGAATAGATAAATAAAATTTAAAAAAATAAAAATAATAAATAAATAAATAAATAAATAAATAAATAAATACTGATTAAAAATGCACTAAAGCAAGAAGAAAGATGAACCCAGGAAAAAAAAAAGACAGGGAAAGTCCAGAAAGAGTCACAATATATTCTTTCTTTTTTTTTTTATTTTACAATATATTCTTAAGCTTAGTCATCTGATGATGGCAAAAAAAAAAAGCATGTTTTTTAAAAAGCAAATTCTAAATAATAATCACAAATAAAAAATGGTTAAGGGAAAGGTAAAGAATGTTAGATTTTGTAGTGGTCAAGAGGAGGAAGAAATATTGAATAACTTCTCATTAAAAAAATGCATTTAAAATTTTAAAAATATATATATATATATACATATATATATATTTGTTAAAGGAATAGAAATACAATCAATACACAGCTTTAAAACCAGCAGAAGAATAACAAGCACGTTTTGAGGACTTTCTGTATGCTAGCCACTATTGAAGTGTTCCATGCCACACTTAGAACCATCTCATGAAAGAACTGCTTCTAGTCACTATTTCTCACAGGTGGGCAGCGAGGGTACAGACAAATGAATGATCCAAGGTCACATTGCTAAAAAGTGGAAGCCAGAACTCAAAGCCAGAGAGAGTGCTTTCAGAGGCTATGTTCTTTTTTTATCTGTGCTATACAAAGGCAATTTTATTAAGCCATCTGATGACAGAGGTAAGGGAAGAAAAGGAAGTCGAGAGAAAAAGAATTGCAGATAGAGAATTATGTGGAAATAAGTCCAAATATATCCATAAGGAGCGTAAATGGGTTTCATAAATTCATTATTTGGGAAAATAATCTGAAGTCCACATAGTAGCTTGCAGAGCCCACCTGCTCTGTCTGCCCCTATACCTGCCTGACTCTTTCTCATACTTTCTCCCATTTCCCATCCTGTTCAGATGGCTCTGGCCTCTGTGATGCCGGCACACATGACCAGAATACAGTTGCCTGTGTTCTTTCCATTCACTATGCCAGACATGCTGTGTTCCCATCGGTTTTCTCCCTCCCTTCCCCGGGTCACCTTCACAGTGACACCTTTCCTTGCTGCCCTGTTTTTAAAATGAATTTAAAATCGAACTCTCACTGCCCTCACCTGGCATTCTCTGTGTCTTCTCCCTGCCTTATTTTTCTCCATAGCCATATCCCTTCTAGTGTGCTTTACATTTTGCCTATTTATTGTGTTTCTTTGCTGTCTTCCTGACTAGAATATAAATTCCCCCAGGTAGGGAGTTCTGTGCGTCTTGCTTTTCAGTGAACATCCAGCGCTTGGCACATGATGAGGAGTAAATAAATATTTCTAGAGTGAGTGCATGTGATGATAACAATAGAAATGACAAAATATTTAGGGCTACATGATAAGACAAGTATTGCATAATAAAATACATGCAAGACTCTACTGGATAGAACTACGAAACCCCATGAAAGTACTTAAAAGTAGACCTGAATAAATGTCCTAATAAAGACTTAATACAGTAAAGATGTTGACTCTTCCCAGTTGACCCATAAATTACAAGAGGGATTTTTCAGAAAGTAAAAATATCATGGCTCAGCAGAAAGGAATAACTTGCTTACAAAGACACAGCTATAGTAAGTGCCAAAGCTTGCATCGGACCAAGCTCTCTTCCCCTTCGATCCTCTGCCTTCCTGTCCCCCTCCTGGCCTCCAAAGCCCCCCTCCCTGCAGGGCTGAGGCTGGGTGGCAGAAAGAACCATCAACCAGCAATCTTCAATTTTAACATTTGATGTTATTCGACTAACACTTACTGAAAATTGACTCATTTCAACGTACTTATGGTAAAGTCATTTACTCTTCACCATTATCCGTGGAGATAACTATCCTTCTGTTTTATATACAGGCTCAGGAAAAAAAGAAAAAGAAAAAAAAGAAAAAGGAATGGCTTGGTCTTACAGTGTAGGTTTATCCGGTAAAGGTTCTTCACAGGTTGTCTTGCCTGGAGGCTTAAACCTGGTGCTCAGTAAACGTTCATTAAAGCAGGTTGATCTTGGAGAACTATATTACTTTTCTGGTCCATGGGACCAGAGAAACTTCTCTGGTTTCTCATGGGAAAAAGGAAGGACTCTGTTTCCTAGAACCCACACACATTGGAGACCGAGAGAATCTATTCATTCCTTCTAATATGTTTTGTTGGGTCTGCACAGTATATCTGAATGGTTGAATTAGTTGCCCAGCTTTAAAAATGTGGAGTTCTCATATAAAATCTGGATTCCCAGCTTTTGGGGGAAGAATCTAAAGGACTAGAGCCTGCATTCCATCATGGCAACAAATGTCGGGAGGTGAGTAGTTGCTGAACTTGGCATCATCGTTCATTTACTGTACCTGCCTCTCTGTGTAAGACATTTGATGTATAATTTCTGCAATGCCCAGATTCTCTGAAGATTTAATTATGAGTTAGGGTCAGAACAGAAGTTAGAACCCATGATTT